>NW_021554972.1:187562-284058 GCF_001605985.2 Dendrobium catenatum
TTTTTTTCTCTCCCTACATCTTACTTATCGCATAGAAATCTTTTGCAAATTGTTGAATCTAACTCATAATCTTCTTAATCAAGAGAATCGTTCTATCACTAAGATGGGTTTACTTTTATTTTTAAGATTTAAGAAAGGTAGCATAAGAAAAAATTGGCCAAAGATGCCAAAAATAAAAGATGCGCAAAGACGCCAATTTGAAAATATTGAATATACAAAGTGTATCAAAAGATGCGCATCTTACTACATCTTATTTATCGCATAGAAATCTTTTGCAAATTGTTGAATCTAACTCATAATCTTCTTAATCAAGAGAATCGTTCTATCACTAAGATGGGTTTACTTTTATTTTTAAGATTTAAGAAAGGTAGCATAAGAAAAAAAAAATTGGCCAAAGATGCCAAAAATAAAAGAAGCGCAAAGACGCCAATTTGAAAATATTGAATACACAAAGTGTATCAAAAGATGCGCAGTGCGCCAATCAATTGTCAAGAGGCATAAAATGAGCCCAAAATTTAATGCCTACCTTTTTTGTTTTGTCTTAAAAGCTTAAGAAAACCCTTGGTACTTCGATACTTGGTTTTGAAAATCTTGATTCCTGATTCGAAAATTCGTGCATTGATTTTCTATTAGATATATTTTATGGAAGGAGTTTTTGAAAAATGATTGTTTCTTTCTCTAATTTGTTTTATGATTTAGATATTAAATTAAAAAGTTTTTAAGCCTTTTTAAAGAACTTGAGTTTGGATTATCAATTTCTGAGTTTCTAACCTTTTCTGGGCTATGCGTTGTCAATCCAATTCTACTAAGTTTTTTGATTAAAACTAAGAGGTAACTTTCTCATTTTAATTTTTTTTTTCTAGATTTGAAAGTTTCTTTTTGTTTTCTGTGCCTTCTCTCTTTTTGATAATGTCAAAGGGGGAGAACGTACTTGTATCCCTTATTTTCTTTTCAAAAATTTAAGCCTACAAAAATATTTTTATCTCTCCTATTTTTAAAAGGGTTTATTCTAGTGAGGGGGAGATTAGGTGAAATTGCTTCCTCTTTGCAAATTCAAATTGAATTGTTTGCCATCATCAAAAAGGGGGAGATTGTTACAGATCTATGGTTTATGATTTTGATGATAGCAAACATTCCTTATTTCTCTATGATTGCCTTATGTGCTAACGTTTCAGGTCCACACGATCAGACTGCAATCTGGAACCAGCTCAAGATTGGGTAGACTAGGTCTGTGTCAGTTTGTAATCTTTTTCCTTTCTTGAGTCTGTTGTATTTGGTGTGGCTATAACTTGGTAGAAATTCTCTTGCTCCCTATATGATTTCTGTTTTTGGTAACATCGGCCAGGACGATCGTAAGATCGGCCTGGACGATCTGTCCAAAATCAGAAACCCTAGTTAGGGCATCCTCATTAAGGCAGCCGTCAACAGATCGGCCTGGACGATACTTGTATCGGCCAGGACGATAATCTCAATTCAGAAAGAATCAACCGCCATAATCAGTTTAGGAAGTCTTTGTTTTAGGAAATCGGCCCGGACGATATTATTATCGTCCAGGACGATCTAACTCAATCATGCCTAAATTGATCTGGTATCTTTGGAAAGCATTAATGGTTGATTGATACGATCACATCGTCTGGGACGATCGTATGATCGGCCAGGACGATGGCCTGGACGATCTATATCGGCTAGCTCAAAAACAGGGCGATGATCAGGACGATTGAAATCTATTTTAAACTAATCGTCCGTGACGATCATGAGGTCGGCCAGGACGATGTAACCAATTTTCTTCTGATCGTCCCATATCGTCCCGGGCTAATGAGCTTAATTTGTACTGATCGGCCAGGATGATATGCCTATCGTCCAGGATGATAATGTCGGCAACTTGTATTAATGAGCTCGTTTTGAGAGCTTCTATTTAAGCTATGGCAAGGCACTTTGTAAGTGTCTTTGGCAGCCATTGTAGCTTCGTTCTTGTGGGGGAAACTAGAAGAGAGAGCTTGAAAGGGAGAGAGGAAAGGGTGGAGTTTGAGAGAGGGAGAAGATCCTGTGAGGGAGACTCAAGGGAGTGTGGAGGGGGTTCCACACGGTTGCTCCGGCGAACTCGCACCTTAGTACCATCGGATTCAAGGCTTGTCTCGAGGTAAGTTCACCAAAGAAGAAGATCTCTTTGGTGTCAAAGGACCCGGCGACTCCGCCGCACCGGGGAAGGTGGAAGTGATTTTGTAAGGGCTTCTCCGCCTAGCCGTGGGGGCTAAAGGAGAGACACTAGTTTAGTGCAATACTTGGGGGGTGCCTCCAAGGAGTGGACGTAGGTCAAGGTTTGACCGAACCACTATAAATCCGGTGTGTTCTTTCTTTTTACTACTTCCGCATTTTAATTTCCGCATTTATTATTGTGGTGATTTGGATTGTGTTTTGGTTTTAAAATTTTCCAATTCACCTCTCTCTTTAATTAGCTTGGGACTAAGTTCAAGAGGGCCTAACATCCCTAACAAACTTTCAATCAGAACTGAAGCTTTGCTATTTGAGGTCCAAAGTTGCAGAATTTAATGCCACTCTAGGCAAGCTTAGCATGTGGTGGAAGCAGAGGGCAAAAATTCAATGGTTGAAAGATGGAGACTCTAACTCTAAGTTCTTCCATGCATTTGCTACGACAAGAAGAAATGCTAATAGGATCAACAGAGTTAAAAATGGAGAAGGTTTGATATGTAAAGACCAGCAGAACATTGAAGAAATTTTTATCAATTTCTTTAGCTGTAAATGGAGATTTAGGAACTGCAAAGTAGAAGGATGGCCGCAATCTTTAAAAAAGCTTGACAGAGAGGACTACAAACTTCTTTGCGAAGAATTCTCTATAGAAGATCTAGAGGAGGTTGTTACAAACTTGGAAGCCAACAAATCACAAGGTATTGATGGCATCACTTATTCTTTTATTAAGTCTTATTGGTCAATCATTAAGCTTGAGGTATGGGCAGCAATCAATGATATTTTTTGTTTCTGGCTCCCTTTGCCCTGGTTAGAAAGAGACCAATGTGGTATTAATTCCTAAAGTTTATAATCCCTTGACACCAGCTAACTATCGTCCCATTAGCTTGTGTAATGCTATTTACATGATTGTGGTTAGGATGATCTTAAGCATGATGAGTTTCTTATTTCCTAAAATCATTTCTGAAGTACAAAATGCATTCATAAAGGGACGGTCAATGTCAGATCAAAATTTTCTTGCACAGGAATTATTTAACCAGTTTAGACATTATAAAGCTAAGAAAGGATTGGTGGCTATCAAAGTTGATATGCAACAGGCCTACGACAGTATGAGTTGGTCTACATTGGAAAAGGTGATGGATTGGTTTGGGTTTCCAAAGTTGTTTTCAAAGATAATTATGGAATGTGTTACTATTCCCAAATACTCTATTTTGATTAATGGAAGAAATTCCAAGTGGATAGAAGCCGAATGTGGATTTAGACAAGGATGCCAATTGTCTCCTTTTCTATTTATCCTGTGTTCCCAATTATTGACGAAAGAATTTAAACAAAGAGGGAAAAGGATTGGTGTAAAAATTATTCCTAGTGCCCCTATAATTTCTCATTTAATGTATGCTAATGACATTGTGATATTCACTAGTGCTAATAAGAAATGCTTGAAGAAAGTTGATAAAATCTTGAAGAACTATTGTAGTTGGATAGGCAAAAAAATAAACTTGCTTAAATCTTCAGTTCTTTTCAATAAATCTGTCAATAAGAGGAAGTGTAGATCTCTTGTCAAGATCATCAAGATGAAAATGTTTAAAGAGATGGATTATTTTGGAGTTAAGATTGCTCTTAGAAGATTTGTCAAATCAGATTTCAATAAACTCATTGTGAAAACAGCGGCTAGAATGAACCTATGGGGTTCGAAATTTATTTCTCTTACAGGAAGAGCTACTTTGATTAATGCTTCAGTTCTCTCATTTCCTATTTACCTATCTAACCACTCACTAATTCCTTTGGGAGTTTTGTATGAAGTGGAGAAAATGTGTAAAGATTTTCTTTGGAATAAAAGTGATGGAAGCTATGGTATGCACTATGTTACTTGGAACATCTTGTGTAAACCAAAAAATAAAGGAGGCTATGGTTTACAATCTCTGGTGGAGAAATTGGGACCTTTGAGGTCTAAGTTTGCACTGAATTTCATTAAAAAGCCTAACTATCTTCTCAATAGAGTTTTAAGAGCCAAGTATGGAAATGAAATATGGAATGTTGCTACTAGAAGCTGCTGCTCTTCAACCTGGAAAATCACCTTGAATGGAGTAGAATACTTGCATCCTGTTATGAGGTGGAGGATTTCTAATGGAGTGAATGTAGATACGTTCAAAGATATTTGGATCTTGGATAAGACTATAGACAAATGGCCTACCTTTGTAATAGTCTTAAATCCAGAATTCAGTCAGGTTTTGTCTTTTATTTCTGATGGAATGTGGGACATAAACAAGTCGAAGCACTGTTTTGGTCTGCACTTGATTGAATTGATTGTCTCAATACCAATTCATACTGAAGATAATGAAGATAAGCTGGAATGTATAAAGAAGTTCTCTGGTAAATCCATAGCAGCAATTGCATATGAGAAAAAATTTGATAATGACAAGGAAGATGAGACATTGATCTGGAGAAAGAAACTGAAGTTAAAGCTGAAGATAGATATGTTTTGGTGGAGATTATGTAGAAACGTAATCCCTACGTTTGTATTTCTTTTATATAGGAGGATTACTAATTTTTGAGGCTATCCGAGAGGTTGTAAGGAGACAAAAAATACAGAGCATGTGGCTTCAAAATGTTATATGGTTAAAAGGGTATTGGAAATGCTTGCTGCCTGGTATTTTATTCTCCCAGCATTTGATTCTTTAACTGAATGTTTCAAGGTATTAAATAAGTTGGCTATATCAAATTAGTTCCTTGGGTATTTAATTTGCTCTATGGTATTCTATTGCTGGAAAATAAAAAAAACAAACTAGTTCATGGAGGAAGACAATTGTTCTACTATTGCTTCAAATTCAATTATTCCGACTGTTTCATCTTTTGATTATTATTTAATATGGGATTACTGGGATGCTAATTAGCTGTGTAAGCTGTCTCAATCTTCTTTGCATCCTCCTCCTCCGAGTTGGATCAAGGTGAATATAGATGCTTCAGTACTTCCTAATAACAAAGCCGGCATTGGAGGAGTTTTCAGGGATAGTAAAGGCCGTGGTTTAGCTTCTTTTGGAATTCAATGTCTTCATTGGACTGCTCGCAAATGGAGTTATTTGCAATACTGGCATTGAGAGATTATATTCAAGATTGGATGCTTGAAGTAAAAGGTATAGTCATAGAGGGTGACAACTTTAATGTCATCAAAATCATTAAAAACTCCTTGATAAAGCCGACGATTGATGAAGAATTTCTAAAGCCTAAGGATTTAGATTTTCTTTCTAATTTTAAGCATTTCATTTTCTATTTTACTAAAAGAAATTGCAATAAGTTTGCCGATTTTTGCACTAACTATGCTCTTTTTTCATCCTTTTATTGGGATGATTTCTCTATGGATAAAGTTCCTCCTTTTTTTCTAGAATTGTTAAAGATGGAATCTTCTTGTAAATAGTAAGTGAATAAAAAGTTGCATATTTCATTTTTTTTTTAAAAAAAAAGAACAACCTAAGAAGACACCCTCATCAGACATGGGATCAAATTTTCTCAAGCGATGTTTGCCATTAATTAAGATAAAGAATTTGCAACCAAACACATGTAAGTGTGAAAGATTCGGTGTCTGACCCTTAAGGAGTCATAAGAATTTTTGTTCATCTTCGACCTAATGTTCACCCTATTTAAGATATAACATGCCGTGTTTACCGCTTCTACCCAAAAATAACTTAGAAGGGTGTACTAGCTAACATTGCCCTAGCAGCCTCTACTAAGACTATATTCTTTCTTTATTCTATTCCATTTTGCTGAGGAGTTCTAGGGGGCTAAGAAGTTATGCTCTATTCCTATCTCTAGACAAAATGATTCAAATGTTTCATTTTGAAACTCTCCCCCGTGATCACTATGGATTATTGAGATTTCACATCATAATTTTCATTAAATCCAAGTGGTTAAAATCTTAAATTTCTTAAATGACTCATTCTTCTGTACTAGGAATCTTACCCAAGAAAATCTAGTGAAGATGTCTACAATTACAAATCCATAATTCTTCCCACCTAGGCTAGCTGTGCTAACGGGTCCAAATAAGTCCATGTGAAGGATTTCTAGTGGCCTAGATGTGTTAACATCTTTGATTGAATGAAAATATGATTTTATTTATTTTCCTAGTTGGCAGGCATCGCATAGATGGTCATTAGTGAATTCTAACTTAGGTACGCCTTTAACTAGGTTTTTCAGAGTGATATTTCTAAGTGTTTTCATACTAGCATGGCATAGTCTCCTATGCCATAGCCACGAGTCATCAATTATTGTTTTTAAAAAAAGTGAGTTTGAATTTTCAAAGCAATCCTGATCTAACATGTAGACATTATTCATAAATTTTCCTTCTAAAATAAGTTCGTTATTTAAACTAATCAGACATTTGTCAGAAAAAAATTTTATGTCAAAACCTTTAACACATAATTGACTAATGCTTAATAAGTTTTGCTTTAAACCATCAACTAATAAAACATTCTCAATTAAAAAATTCTTAGCATTTCCAACAATACCTGAGCCCACCACTTTCCTTATGGTGTTGTCTCCCAACATTACTTTGCCTCCAGTCCTAGTCTCTAGTATAATGAACTCCTTCATGTCTCCAGTAATGTCATGAGCAGCCACTATCCAGGTACCACATGCTCTCACTAGGTCTTTTGTGTGAGCACCCCTACAAAGACATTTAAGGGTTAGATTTAGGAACCAAAGTGAGTTTGGGTTCCTCCTTATGCTTGCATGAATGAGATGTATCCATGCTATGCTGTGATGAATGCAATTTAGGACTCAATACAAGGTGTGTCCTTAAGTGAATTGTGCACATGCAGGCTATGTGACCTAGCATGTCATAAGAGGATCACGTAACACCGGGAAATGGATTCACTAACATATATGGGTGATGATGCCTCTTCCTAAAGTTGTGTGATGCATGCAATATCAGGGATTTGCTTGGTTGGGATAATATAAATGATGTCTTATCTTTTTCAACTGCTATTATTTTTTCTTTAAATGTGTTATTTTGATATTCCAATCCTGCAACTTCCCATTTTAAAAGATGTTCATTGTGATCAAACTCCAATGCAAGTTTCTCTAGTTTGTCAAACTCCTTTTCTAATTCAACATGCAATATTTTCAAGGATTCATGTGCATCAGTTAATTCAATATGCTTCTTATTTAATACATCAAAATCGTCAAGAAGGGACATATGATCTCTATATAAATAAGAATTTTCTTTGACTAAGTTAGCATGCTTAGTTTATAAAGTAATAAACTCAATATTAAGATTAGCATGCATTTTCTTCAACTTCCTATAAGAGTCATGGACTTTCTCATAAGTAAGCAATAAATCTTCATATGAAAGTTGACATATCTTTCCTTGATCCGATTGATCAAGATTATCATTAATCATTAGACACAAATTTGTTACCTCCTCCTATGCTTCTTCTTTTGATGATTCTGAGGCAGAGTCGATCCAAAATGCCTTTTATGTCTTCATCTTCCCTTTCTTAAATTTTGCTTTGTCCTCACCTTTTTTCTTAGTTGGTTGACTCTTCAAGTTGGGGCGATCAGCTCAGAGGTGACCTGGTTTCCTGCACTCAAAATAAATCGTGTCAAATAAAACTTTAGTAGTTCTTGAGCTTTTACCTTTGTTCCAATTATTCTGACGACGCCTTTATTTTCTTTTCAGAAAGTTATTTAACTGACAGGCCACCAAGGCCATGTCATCTTCTTCCTCTGCTGTAGAACATTCATTATCCGAGTTATTTGCTTTTAATGCCACTATGGGCTCCTTTTCATCGATATCACTTTGCCTTTGACTCACTCCTTGCTCGTATGTAATGAGTGATCCAAGAAAATTGTTAATAGAATAAATGTTTAAATCATTGGATTCAATGATTATAGTAATTTTAGCATCATAAAAACTTAGTAAGTATATAAGAATCTTATTAAATTTTTCAGAATTAGAAATTTCTTTACCTAAAGCATGCAAGGATGTCACTATTTAGGTGAACCTAGAGTACATGTTAGATATTTTTTTACTATATTTTATTTGGAAGAGTTTGTAATCATGAAATAGAATGTTAAGTCTAGACTGTTTAACCTCACTAGTTTCTTCATATGTGATGCACAGTCTATCCCAAATCTTCTTACCATTAGCACAAGTAGATACTCTTATGAAGTCCTTAGAATTTAATGCTCAAAAGAAATAGTTTAAGCACTAAGCATTTAATTATTCCAAATCCCTATCCATATTACTCCATTCATTAAAAGGTACTTGAGTTTTCATGACATTCACTAGTTTAAATTGTGCAATATATCCTTCTTTAACTAACATCCACATACGATAGTCTACAGTCTGTTTAAAAGTATACATTTTAATTTCTTAGAAATCAAATGGGATATTTTCAAAAAGAGGTAGACAGGTTATTGAATAACCATCCATAGATTACGATTTCCAAAATGAGAAATGACTGATTTTTCAAGTTTTTCTAAAACACTATTTTTGAAACCCCGCTCTGATACCAATTAAAATTATGAGATACGCCAAGAGGGGGGTGAATTGGAAATTTATTGCAATAATGAGACAATCCTAAACAGGAGTTTTAATATTTTTTGTGTTTTTAAATTTAAACAAAAAAACTAATTGATACGGAGGCAAATGTTTGAAGCATAATTTACAATAATAGATAGTGAAAAATTAAGTTGCTCAATAACAATTTTCACAAAGCAATTCTAACAAAAAATAAAATGCAAAAATAAATAAAGTGAAGTAAGGGAAAAATCATGCAAGAGAATTTATAGTGGTTCTATTACTTGAACTACATCCAATCCCCAGAGTCCTCCACTCAAGGAATTTCACTACTAAATATTAATTCTCCTTTCCCCCCCACAGTAAGATGGAGAAACCCTTACAAACATCACTTTCACCAACCCGGCATGGCAGAGAGCCAAGCGCTTTGTCACCCTCCTGGTGAAGGCAGCATACCTTCTCATTTTTCTCCTTCCTGGAGAAGGCAGAGTACTTTAGAGGACACGGACGTAAAAGAATCTCCCCTTTAGAGAGCTTCCTCTAAGATCTTCTCGGGCCATAGGAGGAACAAAGTGCAGCAAGCTTGGAGCAACCGTGTGATCTCCCTCACTCTCCTTCTCCTTCACAAAGCCCACCTTCTCCTTCCTCTCACAATCCCTAAAATATTCTCAAGAGCTCTTTCTCAAGGAATCCCCCTCTAATCATGTTCCTCTCTCACTTACTACAAAATAGAGAGGTTTTGATATTTAAAATAGGCTCTGAGAAACCCTAAAAGTTTCAAATTAGCTGTTATGATCGTATAGTACAATCTAATATCATACAGTATGATCAGTACAAAATAGCCTTCATCTTTGTACAAAGGAATATGAACAGGCAAACTTTATGTATAATATCTTACAGTACAATATAAATCCATACATTATGATATATAAAATCCTTCTGTTCACACAGGATGATTGATGGAATGAAGAAAACTCATCTTTGTAGATCATATGGTACAAACCACTTCATACAATACGATTAGAACAAAAATCTAAGGATCTTCTAGTACGATGTCTGGGATGATCAAAAATAGCCTCGGTTGATCATACAGTATGAATGGTGCTGTATAGTATAATAACCAATTAGAAATAAATCCTTTATTTACGCACTAATCATAGGGTTAATTTAAGTAAGTATTCAAAAATATCGTAAGGTATGATAGCATCGTATAGTATGATCAGTTCAAAATTTACAAATTAAAAACTTACTTAAATTAATCTGTCTGCTAGGGTTTTTAATTAGAAACACATCATATCGTACGATATAAATCATATATTATGATTTATTTGTAAATAGCCATTTGAGCCAAATCAGATCATGCAGCATGATTTAAACTCATACAGTACGATCAAAAGGAAAAAAAAAAAGATTTTTCTATCATTTTAAAACCCACCCCCCCTGCGTGTATTCATGGTTGCTCAGTATTGCATACAATTTGTGGCTAGACTCAAGAAAACAAAAATAAAAATAAATGAAAAATTATAATATTATAAACTCCAACTCCTACTCTATCTAGTTTTTGAGTCTTTTTATTATTTTGAGTAACTTGTGATCTTCCTGAAATATTAGTACTCATAGATAAAAGCAAGAATAAAAAATTTGCAAATGAATAATAATTCAATTGACATTATTTATCATCATCAAAATCTAAGACTAGGGGTAATGAACTGCAACAGAGCTCCCCCTTTTTCTTCAGAGCACTACTCGAACTCTGGACTCTCCCAAACAAAGATCAAAATGATGCAGCAGTGAAAAAGATAGGAAGTTCAGTGGTAGGATCAGGATGGAGTATGTGATGCTTCTTATCTAAGATTTATGCCACTAAGTGTCCTAGAGAAATATTTTTTCCTTTTATGATGAGAAAGCCAAACTTCAAAAAGATTATAAATGTTATTAATGATGAGTTGGCTCTCATAAATGCGGTTTTTTGTCATAATTAGGTAAGTGATAGTGGACAGGATAGGAGTCATATTTATATGATCACCAGCTTCAGGAATAATTGGGATTCTTAAGACATGCTGGATGATCCAGGCATTTTGGTTAAAAGTGTAGACTCTTGCTAAATGACAAACTTGAGAGACACCTATAAGAGTTTTATTCAATTCAGTCCAGTCATAATCATATTTGGAAGTCAAGGTGTGAGCTCTAGTGTCATGAATCCTCAAATGAAGGAAGGATCCTATGTTTTAAATTATGATTTTTATTAGATATTTTTAAACAAAATAAGTAATCCTAGTTTGGTCTTCATTGAACCTTATATTTGCGAAGAAATAGTGAAAAATCTCTTTGTGGTAGGCATAAATTAAGTTCAAAAAGAAAGAAAACTAGGTTGACGCAAGGAGAGGCATGATAGAAAAATAGTTATTATCTTCGATAAGGAGTCTAAATAGTGTGATCTTTGTGGCTACATACCTGATGAATACATCCTCATTATCCTTAGATAGAAAGTTGTCATCCCCACTAGTTTTAGAAGAGGTCCCCTTAGAGGCATGAGAATGTTTACTTGAACTGGCCATTCATAAAAAAGAGGGCTCTATAAGGTTTAGAAGTGAAAATGAAAGTGAATTTAAACCATATCCAAAACCCTTATATATATAGAAAAGCTATCTATCGTTAAGTACAAAAATTTCTTCATACGTACGATCGTGAAATCATACAGGATGAAAATAATTTTGTATGTACAAATGAAAACTGCCAAAGATGAAATAGCTTTTACTAAAATGTTATTTATGAAGCATCTTTTGTATAGACTTTTTACTACCGATTGTACAAATGAATAGGTGTTTATCAGAGATAATCAAAATATTAAAAATCATTTTAAAGGCGGTTAGGTTTGTCCAACACAAAAACTAACAATTGGATAAATCACACATAAAAATTGGATCAATCAAAATAACACAACACAACAAAATAAATCAAATAATAATTAACGAAAGAACAAAGAAATAAAAACAAGCTAAATAAACACAAAAATTTACACACATCCAGTTTGTAGTATTTTCAATTTAAGTATTAAGATCAATCACACATAACATGGTTCTTAAAGTGCTAAAATTGTCAAAAGATAGTGGTTTAGTGAAAATATCTGCAAGTTGATTTTTCGTATAAATATGATTTAATTCATTTCTCCTTTGGCTACATGATCTCTAATAAAGTGATGTCTTATGTCTTTATGCTTAGTTCTTGAATGTTGGATAAGATTCTTTGAAATGAAAATTACACTAGTATTATCTCAATAAATTTAAATTGTGCCTATTGTAAATCCTAAATTATTAACTATTATTTCAACCAAAGTACTTGTACCACATAACTTCCTAAGCCAATATATTCAACTTCAGTAGTAGATAGGGCTACAACATTCTATTTCCTACTAGATAAAGAGACTTATAAATTTCTTATTAATTGACAAGTTGTAAATGTACTCTTTTGATCAACCCTACAACCTGTAAAGTCTGAATCAAAATATCTAATGATTTAAAATGAAGAGGTATACTTATGATACCAAAGTCCTAAGTTTTAAGTTCCCAAAAGATATCTCAAAATCCTTTTCACTATTGTCAAATGTGATTCTTTTGGATTAGATAAAATCTAGTACATAAATAAATACTAAACATTATATATGGTCTACTAGTTGTTAAATAAAAAATGATCTAATTATACCTCTAATTTTTTTTTATCAATAGATTTTTCCTTTGGGTCATTATCCAACTGAATTCAGAAACTCATTAGTATAGTTACTGGTATAGCATTGTTCATTTTATATTTCTTAACGATGTCCTTAATATACTTTGACTGACTAAGAAAAGTTCCCTCCTCATTTTACTTAATGCTAAAACCCAAAAAATAACTTAGATCTCCTATTAAACTCATTTCAAATTCACTACTAATTATTTTTTAGAAATCTTCACAAAGAATTTTATTTATAGATCCAAAAATGATATAATCAACATATATCTTAACAATGAGTATGCCATCCCCTAATTTCTTCCAAAATATAGTCGTATCCACACTTCTTTTTACAAAAGATCTCTATAATATAAAGTACTTAACCTCTCATACCAAGCCCTAGTTGTCTGTTTCAATCCATATAATACCTTTTTCAATTTAAAAACATGATTAGGGAATTTAGAAATTCTAAAACCTGGAGGTTGCTTAACATAAACATCCTTTTCTATCACCCCATTCAAAAACTCACTCTTAACATCCATTTGAAATAATTTAAATCCTTTAAAATAGACAAAGACTAATATAACCCTAATTGCTTCAAGTCTTGCTATCGGGGCAAAAGTCTCTTAAAAATCAATGCATTTAATTTGATTATAACCCTTATCCACCAATCTAGCATTGTTTCTAATGCAACTTCTGAATCATTCATTTTGTTTTTGAACACCTACTTAGTTCCAACTATACTTTAATCCTTTAACCTTTCAATAAATTCCCAAAAATCATTCCTTATAAATTGTTTCAACTTTCTTGTATGGTCACATATGTGATCTCCTCAACTACCAAAGTTCTTTTGTTAAACACTCTTTATGGTTTTTCAACATTAGAGTATCCAAGAAAAATTCCTTCATCTTAATTTCGATCAAATTTTTCTAAAGGAAATTTTCCATTATTATGTACGAAAACCTTACATCCAAAAATATGCAAATGTGACAAATTAGGTGTTCTACCCATAAAAGCTTATAAGGTGTTTAATTCAATTTTGATCTATTTTTACACTATTAAGAACATAACATGTTGTACTAACTACTTCAGTCCAAAAAATATTTAGGAAGTAACTATTTTGCCAATATGGCTCTAGTGACATCAATTAATTATGTTCTTTCTTTGGACTTCCCCATTTAGCTGAGGGATCCTAAGTGTAGAAAAATTGTGATCAATTATTTTTTCTTTACAAAACTCCGCAAATTTATCATTTTCAAATTATCCTCCATAATTCCTTTGAATTCAAATAATTTCACAACTTATTTTTCTCTAAATCTAAGTCAAAAAGTTTTTAAATTTCTCAAATAATACACTTTTATAAAATAAAAATTTAACCTAAGTGAATCTAGAAAAATCACCCACAATCATAAATTTATATACCTTCCCACCTAGACTTACAGTGCTAACCGATCTAAAAAGATCTATATGAATAATCTTTAATGGTTTACTATTTCTAAGAATCTTAATGGAATAAAAGGAAGACTTCACCTATTTTTTAAATTGACATGCATCACACAGGTGATCCTTAATAAATTCTAGTTTTGGCATACCTCTAATAAGTTGTTTTTGGGTAATTTTTCTAATGTTTTTCATACTAGCGTAACAAAGCCTCCTATGTCATAGCCATGATTCTTTAGAAATTATTTTCAAATAAAAAGTCTTAGGAAGTTTAATACATTTCAAATCTCGCATATACATATTATTTATCCTATTTTCATGAAGTACATCAATTCCATTTTGGCTTAATATGTAGCTAGTGAGAAAAAAATTAATACTATATCCTTAATCGTATAGCTAACTAATACTCAAGAGATTATGTTATAAGCCTTCTATAAGTAACACATTTTTAATGAAAAAAATTGTTCAAGTTACTGATCATACCTGTACCTACCTCTTTCCCAGTGGTATTATCTTCTAGTGTAACCTTGCCTCCATTCCTGATTTCCAGCGATATGAATTATTTAGTGTCTCCAATCATATACTTTGAACATTCGTTGTCCAAGTACCAAATGTTCTCATAATGTATTGTATGAGAGTGTTTCTGTAAGATAAGCAAAAGTTAGTCTTGGGAACCCAAATAAGTTTGGGTTTATCTCTTGGCAAAATTAATCTCGATGCATGTATGATATGATTTTTTTTATGCATTTTGGTCTCCACACTATACATGATTTTATATGAATAGTGCAAGTGTGAGATATGTGTATAAAATATACCACAAGAGAAACTATTAACTCTAGGAAAATGATTTTTTAATTTATATGAATATGTTTGTTTCTTCCTAGGTTTTATAAATTTTTATTTCTTTTCAAGATTAAAAAATTGTTCAGGTGTAGGTGGGATCATGTTCTTTTCATAAGCATTTAATTGTGCTATTGTTGGTGGAATTTTTGAAAGCTGATTTTGAAAAATATTAGTTTTCTTTATAAATTTAAAATTGACATTTATATTTGAATTTTGGAATCAAACATCCCATTTGAAAAATCCTACCACTTCGAGAAGTGAAAATAAAGTTTCAAAATGGGATTCAAATCAAAAATTACAAATCCTACCTTGAGTTTTATAGTCATATCTGAGATATAACCGCATATGACCTCGAGAGGTCAAAATGGAGTTTGATCTAATTTCTAAACTATGATATTCTAAGTAAATTATCATTGATTTCATACCCAAAACCTTATGAACAATTGATGTATCTCCCCTAAGTAAGAAGATACCACTATTCGATAATTATTCGGGCATGATGATAGCGATCGTCATTGGCTGAATTGTTTCCAATGAAAACTAATTTGAGTTTTTAAAATTTCTTTTGGGAAATTTGGGATTAAGCTTAGATTTCAATTCTGAGGCAAAATAAACCATTAGAGATGATATACTACCTCAAAAGGCGGAGATAAAATCTCCTAACTAGTTCTTATTTAGAAAAATAAATTTTCTCTAGGCTATTATAGCCTGATTTAAGGAGAACCACATATAACCCTGAGAGGATCAAGATGGGGTTCAATCTAAAATCAGACCATGATAGTGAAGAGGAGAACATCATTAGTTTCATATTAAAACTAACATTAATTCATTATAAAGCTCTTTAGAGAAAGAGAAAATCATTCGTTAGCAATCATATGATTATGATGATAATGATTATTATGAAATATATTTCCAAAAAGAAATATCAAGTGAGTTTTGAAAATTAATTTTGAAAATTAATGCGGGTTCTAAATCTCCTATGAGTGGAAGCCCTCATAGTTAATTACAACGTTGGAAGAAAGAGTCTCCTATGAAAACTCTCGATTAAAATAGTCGTGAAATTTTGTTAAAGGTTTTCTAGGAGTGATATCAAAGGAATTGAATTTTAGAATTTCAAAAGAGAATAAATCAAGATTGAACACTTATTAAGGGATTCAAATGAAAAATAGTAGAAGTCACTTTGAGATTTTGGAACCATCCGAAAGTGTCTCAACATAATCTAAGTGGTTAGCTTTATGTTTTGAATTGAAAGAAGATTTTGTTAAAGTTGAGCATTTTAATACTGATGCAATTAAAATTTAGACTACTTAAAATGTGTTTCTAATGCAATGCATGCTGGTCGACATATCCAAATCATGTATGCTTGAAACTTTAAAAAGACTTTAAAAAGTTTTTAGAAGACTGGGCTTCCTAAGGTCTGGCACTTCATTCTAATAGGTTAGATTATTCGGACTCTACCCGTAGGTAGGAAAGTGTCTAAAATAAGGAAAGAAGATGTGCAATAATCTGCATGTGACCCTGGGGTTGATCGTCGTATAATTCCCTAGATTCTTTATCTTTCTATGTTACTTAACTCCTAAAATTTTAAAATTTTAATTATGAGTAGAAAATTTTTTACACCCTTACAAGCTTCACATGTCTAGGCGAAAGCAAAAGGGGCACATAAATGCCAAAAAACTAAGAGAAGTAGGTAATCCTATACACAATCACATCAATACATCAAATACAATTAGATTAATTAATAAATGTCCATAAGCAAACTTTATTGCTTATTACAACCCAGAAGTATAGAAAGTAAAGTAGTCGACACCACTAACAACAACCTATAGATTCTAATCCTAATAAAGATGCAAGTGACTTTGAGTGGGATACTCTTCATCTTCAATTCTTTAGTCTTCTCTCCTTCAAGCTCCTTGTATTCTTCATAACTTGCTACCCAAATGAAAAAAGAGAGGTCTTCCTTTAAGAGGAAAGCCACCCTTTCCACTTTGGGTATAAAAAGATGATCTGAATTTGGATTTCCAAATAAAAAAGGACTATCCCCTAAAGGGGTATCCTTTTCTCTTTGGAATCCAACCTTTGAATCCGTATATCCTGACTCAAATGTGCACTTTCATAACTCAGTACATCTCATATAAATTATATTTTATAAGATAAAATTCTAGAATCACCTATAGGGTTATCCTGGATATTTAAAAATTAAAATATATCCCAAGCAGTTGTATATATATACAAAAAAAGAAGTAAACACACTGTCCATACTCTTTTTGTTACTTGGGGGCTTAGCAGCTGAAGCACTTATAGGCAACCATATATATAATTAATTTTTATTTAGCCCCCTTTTATTTCCATGCATGAGCGTGGCCACCTGCATAAAACTAGATGAACATCTAAATCATTCCTATCCTAAGGATAATCTAGTCACCAAACACATCAATCATCCACAGAGTGAAGTAAAAGTAAGCAAACACACATGACAATTTCTTCCACAACATACAGTAAATTCTCAAAAATTTAGCACACGACAGAAAAGCAAACACTGGCCTATCCTAGATCTATAATTAGTTGTCCTAGCAAATAATTTAAAGTGTGTGTAGAAGGTCATGTTGTTGAGGTAGATCCTAGGCTGGGTAATTAGTTAGAGTTATCTAAAGTTTGATTTTGTTAAGGCTGAAGGGAAGTTTTATGTTAAGGTTTAAGTATTAATGTGTTAAGGATTGATTTGAATGTTTTTTTAATCATTAGATGATCGCTACCTTTGTTTCACATCGAGGCTATGAAGTTTATTTCAGCTTCCTTGTGGCTAAGCTAATAGCCTTGTAAGCCTCAGTTACTTAGTAGTGATCAGGGTTAATTAAGTTAATTTAGGTTGGTTAGAAATTAAAGGTGGATTAATATTAAAAAAATTAGTTAATTAATTATTTTGAAAAATTTGTTAAGTGTTTTATTAATCGAATTAGAAATTTTTTGAATTTTAATGTGTTATTAAAATTTTTATAAATTATTAGAATTATCTTAATATGTTAATTAAAGGGGTTAAAAGTTGACTTTTAAAATGGATGAACCATTGGGGTGTTTCAAAGTGTTTAGAATTTATTTTGGATTTTTAAATATTTTTAATTAATTAATATGATTAATTATGGATTTAATCTTAAAATTAAAACTAAGGTGAAATTAAAGGTTATATGATGTTATTTTAATTTTTCATGAGTTTGGGGTTTTATTAGGGTCAATTAGAGCTCTTTTATGTATTTTTAGATTTAATAAAAAATTTAATGAATTATTTAGGGTTCTAAGTCAATTCTAGGGGTGAATTTTGAAGCTCCTAGTTGGTGGACCAAATGTACACAAAATCAAATTGAATTTTGGCCATTAGATCACTTAATCTCAAGACTCAAACAGTCTAAATTTCATTACAAATGGAATTCTCTAAGGTGGTCAATCAAGCCACCTAAGGTGATCTCTAACTCACGTTAGAAAAATCCTAGGGAGCTATCCTAGGGTTAGATTGGGGAAAAATTAGTGGCTCTAAACTCCCTACGCTAATCATCACCATCATTATAAAAAGCAATTCTAATTCTCATTGGAGAGATATCATAGCTCCAATTTGAATTTTAGGGACAAACCATGACCCTTGAACCCAAATTTGCATGAAAGTGCCCTTAAACACCTCAAACAAGGAAAAAATAGTTGGACATGTCAGAGACATGTCAAAATTCACTCCAAGAGTCCCAGGCCCTGGTGAATTTAAATTAATAAATAAATGCAATATATGACATATCATTCAAAATGAAATTAAACTCTACACATATGCTATTAAGGCATGGGACTATAGAGATTTTGTAGATCTCTCAAAGATCTTTCCAAAGAGCCTAAGAACACATAAATCAGCCAAGTGGATTAAGAGATCTTAATTTTTAATGTGTCCCATGAATTTCTATAAAATTAATTCCTTAATTATCCAGTCAGCCGACACTTTACACGCGACGCTTTTGGGTTGGCAGAGTAATCATTAGTGGCTGACTTGATAATAGTCAAATTAACTATGGTAGTCCGATGGAAGATCAGACAATTGGGATCAGACGTCTTCCAAAACCACGGGATTTAATATGAACTATTGATGGAAATCAATGGATAAGATTATATCTTTAACCTCTAGCATGAACCCGAAGTGTGAAGCTATTCCAACGTGATCTGAGAGATCCTGCCGGCGAACTAAGATGAAATTTCATGTGAAGGATAAGGAAGGTGTAAACCTACAATTTAATGGTGGAAATCTATTGGGGTGAAGGTTCCCGTCATACTTGATCAGACTACCTATAATGGATTCTGAGAATGAGGAATTACTACAGAGAATGTCTAAACAGATAAGCTTCTCTATTAGGAAGCTTCAAGGGATGAAGGCGAATGAATCTCCTTCGGACACCGGGATTAAAGGATGGCCAGAGGTATAACTTTGAGTGGAGTGCGAGATGATTTCACCAGAGCCCACTCAAATGGATAGACGATAGCGTCTAGGGAGCTAGGGGAAGCTACTGGAACACTCAGAGATCTATGGGAAATGATTTTGGGAGATCAATCATGTATGGAGACATCTAGTGGACTTCCCTTCTATTCAGCTTACTCCTACGAGCTTGGATGGTCGGCATCGATTAGGCTGGGATTCAAATGTACACCAGGTGGGAGGGTACATCCTCCTAGAGGGATTGTGCACTCGAAGCCGGTGAGCTCAATCTTTGGAAGGCTTTGAGTCAGGCCCAAAATAGGGGGGACATCAAAGTTTAAACTTTATTAGCTTTGATCGCCTCTAGCCAGGGTCTTAGTCGGGTTGACCTAGAAAGGATGACATGGACATGATGAGCTGAAGTGTGAGCTCAATTGGGCCTAGGGGAGTCCAATTGGATTGGATGGATCGGGTTGAACCAAACCTGCTCGGTTTGGGTTGAATTGGGCTCAACCCAGGTCAAGCCATACCCTAGGTTTGATATAGGAAGTGGGTCTGGGTCTGGTGCACCAAATGCAAGTTGCAATTGGGTTTAAATTTGCCTAAGATGGGAGATGCTCAGGTCAACATGGTTTTGGACACTTTAGGCTAACCCAAAAGTTGACCCAAGTTAACCCAAGACTTAGGCTGGCTGGGGGAGTTATATTGGACCAAGTGCAACCTAATGTAGGTGTTGTCTAGGTTCAATTGAGATTAGGGTGAGAGTTGGATCAATCCCAAGAGGTTTTGGCCACTTTGGGTTAGTCCAACTCTTGATTCAAGTTGACACAATGGTTGGGCTAGCTACGGAGGGTGTATTGGGTCAAGGGAAACCTAATAGCACCTTAGGTTGGATCCAATTTGGCTAGGATTGGAAACTGGATCAAGGGGAACCTTTCTTTGGGCACTTGGGTCAAGTCAAATGGCTAACTCAAGTGAACTAAAGACTTGGGTTTCCAAGAGGGGTCTCTTGGGGGCTTAAGGGGTCACTTCATGGGTCTAAGTCAAAGGGTTTGGATGAATGGGTGTGTATGGGAGGTTTGATCAAACTTGGTTGCTTGGTCAACCAAGTTAATCTTGGACCAAGGGATAGGTCCATTGAGTTCAATTTGATCACATAAACTCAATGTGAGGGGTCTCATCCCAAGAAGAAGGCATTTGGTTTGAAATGGGCATTTGATCCCTAAGGGAGCGCCTTAGTCAACCATGGTTGACTTGGTCAACCAGGTTAACCCAAGGGCTATGACTTGGTCAAATTATTCCCAAATGAGGTTTGAATATGATTTTAAAAAGTCTTAAAGCTTTATGAGGTAAAACCACATTGGATATTAGTTTTTTTTTTGAAGAAAATGCATAAAATTGCATTAAAAAAGAAAAGAAAGAAAGAGGCAATTAGCCAAGTACAGTAGATTCTATTCCAAAATAAAGGAGGAACCTTATCCATAGTAGTTTCATCCCACGTAAAAGAGGAAATAATCTCATAGTTAGCACAAAGATCCGCTAACTTATTGGCTCCTCTATCAATGCAATTAAAAATAACATTGTTAAACCCAAAAAATAAGTCATCATACCTTTGTTCTCCATTAGCTTTAGCCTTATGCAAATACTCTATCACATTATCATTATCACCTTCAATGATGATACCCTTGAATTTGAACATCCAATCCTTCAACATCTCCTTAATAGTCATGGTAGCCAAGAGTTCCAAAGCTGAAATATCCCAATGCAAAATCGATTTCCCAAATGCTAGCAGAAGTCTTCCCTTATGGTCCCGAAAACACCTCCTAAACCAGCTTTGTATGAAGAAAGAAGTGATGCATTCACATTCACCTTCAACCAATCGGGTGGAGGAGGATACCAATGAGTATTGAATAGTCCATAAGACTGATTAGTATCCCATATACTCGAGATTTTATCAAATCCATCCATAGAAAAAGAAGCAAAGCTCAAAGCATTAGAAGCAATAATCAAGGAGCTGTCTTCACCTTCATTATGAACCAACTTGTTTCTTGACTTCCATGTAAAATATACCAAACTACAATAAAGATTTATCATGAAAGCCGAATTATTTGACATCCAGTTACAACATTCCGTTAAGAATTCCATATTTGGGATAGAAAAACCTCATTTGCTAAGTTGGTTTAAAACTTCTTTTAGTTTTGTACATCTCACCGAAATATGATCTTCATTTTGAGGTTCATTACAACCTCTAGGACAATTCCCATTACTTAAAAGCCTTTTATATTCCAGAAAATGAGCAGTTGGAAGAGCTTTGTTGAAGATTCTCCACCACAAAAATTCAACTCTCGGGTTCAGCTTTCCTTTATGAATCCAATTCTAGAACTGCTGCACACATTTGCTCTTCAATGTAGATTCAAAAACCATTGCTGATAAGGATTTCCCTGTATTAAAATACAGTAATTCCATCTTATCTTCAACCATATCCTGCTGAATTTTAATTTGTGAGATCAGATAGAACAGCTCCTTGCCTACATATTTCATCCATTCTTCTTCCTTCCAATTCCCGTTGGAAATAAAATTAGAAACCTTCAGTTTGCTGCTATCATGAGGAGTGATAAAGGTAGGCCATTTACAAATACTTTTATCAAAAATCCAGATGTCTTTGAATACATCAATTCCATCTCCATTAGCAATATTCCATCTTATTAAAGGTTTTAGAGCTTTGCCACCATCCTTGATAATTTTCCATGCTGAAGAACCCATAGTTCTTGAATTATCAGACCAATTTTAGATAAAAGTCCAAAAATCCCCTTTAAAAGGGCATTTTGGTCATTTTGACCACAATTCTATTCTGGGTTAAAGTGAATCAAGAAAAATATAGATTGATGCTTAGAATGTCAATATCAAAGGACTAGAAGAGGTCGAAGGGTTTGGAGGGACCTCCAAGATCAAGTTGCATTAGGTGATAGGTTTAGTGGCATGGGTCGTAAATATTTGAAGGTTTTGCAACCTTTAGAAATCAACCTAGTTTTTGGGGCTAGAGTCCTCAAATTTGGAGGGTTGGCACTAGAGACATGATATATCAATATATAATTGATATACTTTAAATCCAGAGCTAATTGGCAGAGTCTTGAAGTGTTTAAAAAAGCACCAGGAATGGCTTTCAGGACATAGGCCCTTAGCCTTGGATTTTTGTCTAGATTGATCTAAGATCTAAATTAATCCTAGGGTATGGAGGCAAAAAAAATCCTAAGATTTGGAGTTTAGAAAGAATCTAGGATCTAGGAAATCCTAGGTTCTTGAGTCCAGAAGAGATTAGAGTGACCTCATATAAAAGTGAGGTTAACAAACGGACCTTCAATATGTATAGTAGAAGGAACTACTGTTTAACATATTGGCATTAATCAAATAAAAATATTGTCTTCGATTCCATAGATAAGAAAAACCAAAATCTAAGAATCAAATCCTGGGTGTAAATTAGGGTGGTGCCACGGAGGGCGTTATTCACCACTATTGGTTCAAATCCTAAGGAAAGGGATTACCTAACCTAAAGGAAGAGAAATGTAGAGGGAACTAGGGTAGTGCTACAAAGGGCATCCTCCACCACTAGTGGGTGAAAACTAAGATGGTGCCATAAAGGGCATCCTCTACCACCAGTTAAAGGATTAAAGCTAGGATGGTTCCACGGAGGGCATCCTCCACCACTAGCAGGTGAAAACTAGGATGGTGCCACGAAGGGCATCCTCCACCACTTATTATTGAGTTAAAGCTAGGATGGTCCATAGAGGGCATCCTCCACCACTAGAAGGTGAAAAATAGGATGGTGCAATGAAGGGAATCCTCCATCACTAGTTATCAGGTTAAAGCTAGAATGGTGCTACGGAGGGCATCCTCCACCATTAGCGGGTGAAAATTTGGATGGTGCCATGAAGGGTATACTCCACCAATAGTTACTGGGATAAAGCTAGGAGTGTGCCATGGAGGGTATCCTCCAACACTAGTAGGTTAAAACTATGATGGTTCCACGAAGGGCATCCTCTATCACTAGTTATCAGGTTAAAACTAGGATGGTGCCATAGAGGGCATCCTACACCACTAGCAGCTGAAAACTAGGACGATTCTATGAAGGGCATCCTCCACCTCTAGTTATCAGGTTAGATCTAGGATGGTGCCTTGGAGGGCATCCTCCACCACTAGCAGGTGAAAACTAGGATGGTGCAATGAAGGGAATCCTCCACCACTAGTTATTGGGATAAAGCTAGAATGGTTCCACAGAGGGCATCCTTCACCACTAGTGGGTGAAAACTAGGATGGTGCCACGAAGGGCATCCTCCACCACTAGTTATTCAATTAAAGCTAGGATGGTGCCATGGAGGGCATCCTCCACCACTAGCGGGTGAAAAACTAGGATGGTGCCATAAAGGGCTTTCTCCACCACTAGTAATTAGTTTAAATCTAGGATGGTGCCACATAGGGAATCCTTCACGACTAGCAAGTAAAAACTAGGACGGTGACATAAAGGGTGTCCTCCGCCACTAATCATGGAATTAATGATAGGATGGTGCCACGGAGGGCATCATCTACCATTAGTGGGTGAAAATAAGGATGGTGCCACAAAGTGCGTCCTCCACCACTAGTCATTGTGTTAAAGCTAGGATGGTGCCACGGAGGGCATCCTCTGTCACTAGCGAGTGAAAACTAGGATTGTTCCATGAAGGGTGTCCTCCAGCAATAGTTATCAGGTTAAAGCTAAGATGGTGCCACGTAGTGCATTCTCCTCCCCTAGCGAGTGAAAACTTGGATGGTCCCACGAAGGGCATCCTCCACCACTAGTTAGTCTAATCCCAAGGGATGGAAGGAATCAACCCTCAGGAGAAGATGAATGAGTTTAAATATTGAAAAGTATGATAGAGCATGCTAGACTTGTTTAAAATTTCAAAAAAGAAAGATAGAAATTTTATTGATTGATAAATCAAGCTATATCAAGCATAGTATTTCTTAAGGAAACACCCATTGATAGGAAAAATTGGGTGGTTTCCCTTACAATCCACTAGCTGATACGAGCCTCCTTCATAGGCAGTGTCTACAATAAAGAGTCTTTCCCAAGTAGGTTCAAACTTCCCACCAATCTTTTGGTAAGCTAAGATAGGTCTCTGAAGGACTAAGACCAAGTTTCCTACTTGGAAGGTCCTAGGTCGCACTAGCTTATCATGAGCCTGAGCCATTCAAGACTTATATAACTCTAGAGTTTGTTAAGCTTGGAGATATCACTCTTCAAAGCCATCAAATTCTTTTGGTTAGAGTTTTGCATTGTGCTTATTTGTTATTTGATTTTGAATTGCAACTCTGAGCGAGGGAATTTGTATCTCTAAGGGTAGTATGGCCTCGGACCCATACACTAGTGGTAACGGAGTGGATTAGTTTGGGGTTATATAAGTGGTCCGATAGGCCCATAAAGCTTCCACCAACTGCTCATCCCATTATTATTTGTTATCATTAAGCTTGTTTTTGATAATTTGCACCAAGGTCTTGTTGAAGGCCTTAGCCAATCCATTAGCTTGGGGGGTTTGAGTATCTCCAATCAATATTATGGCATCTTACAAAACTATTGATCTTCATAGTCTTGAGTGTGAATCTATTATCAGATATTATTATGTAAGGTATGCTGAATCAATACATGATATGGTCATGAAAGAACTTTAAAACATGGTGAGATGTTATGTTACGTAAGGAAATTTTTTTCACCCACTTTGAAAAGTAATCGATCACTGCTAATATGAAGCGATGACCTCTCAAAGAAGGGGGTTCAATCAGACCGATAACATTCGTACCCCAATTTTTAAAGGGCAACAAAGTTATCTTGGGGTGCAACACATTTGGTGGCTAATGTAAGACCACACCATGAACTTGGCATTGATGATAATGTTTTATAATATTCATGCAATCATCAATTATTATTGGCCAGTAGTATCCAAGTCTTTTGATTCTCAATTTCATTTTTAGACCCAATTGATGAGCACCGCATAGTCCAGAAAGGACTTTGTTAATAGTCTTTAGGGCTTCTCATTTGTCTAAATAACACAACCACATATGATTGAATGACTGATGGTACAAAAATTTGTTGACTAGTGCGTATGATAGAGCACGCTTCTTGACTTGGGTAGCTAGAGATTTGTTTTGAGGAAGTTTTCCCTCTTGATGATAGTCAATTAATGTTTTTGTCCAATAACCTTCTTCGTCTTTTATCGGAGAGGAAGAAAGGATCTGAAGAGGTTGCTTGGTAATGTGCTCCAAATCTATAGGAGAAAGGGCTTTACGAACCTAAATCTCTATAGGGAAGAAGACTTCATTTAGACATGAAAATTCCTTTATAATCTTTGCTAAGGCATTGGCCGAAGAATTACTTCCATAGGGAACCCTATACAAAGTTACAATAGCATTTGCTCAAGCAAACGAATGGTGTTTTGGTGGTATTTTAGGATATTAGGATTTAAAATCTTATAGGTTCCTGCAACCTGGTTGATCACCAGTTGAGAATCACCAAATATTATACTCACTTTAATCACCATCAACATTGCAAGTTCCAAACCAGTTATCATAGCTTTATACTCGGCTTTGTTATTCATACAAGGCTTTGATAAATGTTAGGAAAAGTGTATCATTCCCTTCTCCAGCATTATAAAAATTAGGCCAATTCCAATTTTTTTTGGGATTGTAGATTGTTGGGTTATGTCTCGTTAAGAGGATATTATATCATCAAAATATATCTCCTAGATAGTATTCTTAGAGTCCCTCAAACTCATGAATTGTTTGTTAGGTAAATCATCACTAAAGGGGAATCTGCCGGCAGTGGGTGTGTCACCAGGAAGACGGCAACGACCTGTCCTTTCACAGTATACAAGGGAATAAAAGTAATATAAAATTGGAGTAGTATTATAGACCATTGAGCCAAACATCCTAAGAATGTAGGCTGGGTTATAAGATATTGCAAAGGATTAACTCTAAAAATCAAATTGATTGAATGAGAATGCATATAATGCCTTAGTTTCTGGGTATCTAATTTCATTGGGTAAAAGCCTTCGCTTAAGGCAATAGAGAGCATTCTCTTTCCCTTCATCATTGACTTGTGCTAATAAGGAACTTAAGGACTCATCTAGGGCTAAAGTGTAGAGTATCCCAGGTTTCCCCGGGACAAGGGATACCAGAACTGGCGGGTTGGAAAGGTATTGCTTGATGTTTTCGAAGGCATTCTAACACTTCTCATCCCATGTGAATTTAGTGTCCTTCTTGGCTATGACAGAGAAAGTTTGACATCTCCTAGAGAGGTTGGAGATAAACCTCCTTATGTATGCCAACTAACCCTGAAGAGACCTTAACTGGGCAAGGCTCCTATGAGGTGGCATATCTAGGATGGATTAAATTTTAGTGGGATCAATTTCAATTTGATGGTGTCTCACTACGAACACTAAGAATTTTCCTAAAGTGACACTAAATGCGCACTTCAAATGATTCATTTTTAAATCATAGCTGCGCAATCATTCAAAGATAATCCTTAAGTCGTATAGGTGAGCCTCTTTTACTTTACTCTTAACATCTAAATCATCGATGTAGCACTTAACTTGATTATGGATTAATTCATCAAAGATGTGAGTCATGGCTCACTAGTAGGATGCCTCAGCATTTTTAAGGCCAAAGGGTAATACCTTATAACAAAAGATTTATATGGGAGTTTTTAATACAGTGTTTCTCTCATCTTTTGGGGCCATATTGATTTGATTATAATCGGATGAGCCATCCATAAAGGAAAAAATTGCATGCGAAGAGGAAATGTCCACATAAATTAAGGCATAGGCAAAGGAAATTCAACCTTGGACATGTCTTATTCAGATCCCTATAGTCGACACAAATCCGAATTTGACCATTATTTTTTGAACTGGCACAACACTATCCACCCAAGGAGGCTATTATTCCTCTCGAATAAATCTAGCCTTGAACAACTTCTTGATTTCGAAAATGACTTGTTGCTCAATCTCTAAGAGCATGTGTTAAGGAGCTATTTTAACAGGAATGACATCATGTCAAATTCCAAGTTTATGCACAATTACGTCAGCGGACAGACCCGACATTTCATCGTATGTTTAGACAAAGAAGTCCCTAAATCCAGATAGAAGCTAAATCAGATCCTGGGACTCATCATCACTCAGCAAGATACTGATGAAAGTGGGGAAAGGTTCATCATCAGTTCCCAGATTGATTTCCCTTAACTCATCAACTATTGACTTAATATCCTCTTTGAATTTAGGGGTAACATCCCAAACCATAAGTTCTTCGGGATCATCTAAAGTCTCCAAACAAAGCCCATTGATAGGACCGATGGCATCAATATGGACATTTTGAGATTTAAGATGGTAAATTATCATTAAAAAATATTCATCATCATAAAATGAACTAACAATACCAAAGCCGATACAACTTGTTAGATTTTTCTTGATTTTAGTTTCCAAATATTTTTGTGATATCTAGCTTGACCCTTAGTTTATCGATATGGTATGGGACCTTTAGAGAAAGAATTCTTTATACAAACAGGGAAGTAGCCAAAAGGTAATTCCATTAAATCATTAAAATATGCCTCGTCGAGGGTTACATGACCTTAATCCCTCGAGGAGGAGGAGCTAAAAAAAAGTTTATGGACTTTCTTTACGTCACCATTCAGGTTGGGGGCCACTTTAACGTCTAACCCTGTAATCCTGCCAGCCGATAATGGGTCAGGGAAAGGTCCTAAAACCATCTATTGAGCTTTTCGTACATAATTAATTCATGCTGATCACTTTTAAATTTTGAAACCTCTACCTCAGGGTCATTGCCTTGATCTAAAGTGAGTTTGAACTTTTGAGGAGTATTTGTATTCTTGTAGTCAAGAGGAATTGCAACACTCTGTCTTTCTGGCTCGTCATTGGAATTTTATTTTGGGTCAATATATGTGGGGGTTGTTCTTCTTTTTAATGAAGCATGGCCTCAACCATTTTCCCTTAAAGCCATGCTCCCACCTCTTTGAGGCAATGTGTTTGGAGGCTTAAGTACAACAATTTTGAGGTCATCTTCACTACTTGATTCTACCTCCCTTGACTTTTATCCTCTTCTTTTTCTCTTTCTTGGTTAGAACTTTGTCCACCCATTTCTCCTCAATTTTTATCTCAACTTTAGAGTGGGATGAGGACCCTTCAATATGAAATATGCATCATTCTCATAGATCCTTATTTCTTGAATTGAGAATGGTTGCAGATCACCCTTGATTAACATACATGAACAAGAAAGCTTTTTTAGGAAATGCTTGAAGAAGACCAAATTGAATGCCCGTATTGAAACCTTTTGGTGGAGATTGTTCAACAATGCTTTACCTACTTATAGCTTCTTATTCAAATAAGAATACAAGAGGATGAAAGTTTTCCTAGAGGATGTGGCCAACAGGAAAATCTGAATCATATTATGGTAAACTGTAGTAAGTTAAAGGAAGTACTTAACTGTTTGAAAATTTGTGGCTTCCAATTCCATATATTTGATTCTTTTCAGTCATGTTGGGAATGGATGGAAAGAAGTTACATTTCTCAAGGCTTCATGGTGAACATTTATTATAATGCAGTATATCTAACTTGGAAATCTAGGAACAAGATGGTTCACGGTGGAAAGGAGGATTGTTCGGTTTATCAACTTCTTATGCTATAAGCTTGGCTTCTATATCTTTCATGGCTAAAAGAAAATTGGGAAAATGGGGTACGAATCAGTATTTTGGACTGTCAGATTGTTGGTACCCTCCTCCTCCCAACTAGATTAAGATTAATGTGGATGCATCTTTACTAAAATCTCACAAAGCCGGCATTGGTGGAGTGGTTCTAGATTGTAAAGGTAGAATACTTCTGTCTTATTGTCATTCATGTATCCATTGGGACATTGCAAGGCCTGAAAATAATTTTGATTCAATTCATTAAGGAGATAAAAAGGGATTGGATGCTTGATTATCAAGGTATAATTATAAAGGGAGACAATCTCAATGTAATCAAATTCTTGCAAGGGATGGAAGGTAAGTGGAAAGATGAACTTCTTCTTTTAAAAGATCATAAATTCATTATTTTCAATTGGGTTAATAGGAGAGGTAATAAGCTAGCTAATTTATGTGCTAGTTATGCCATATTTTCAGATTTTTGTTGGGAAGATTTTTCTTCGAATAAGATTCCTTTATTATTTAGTGATTTGCTAAAGAAAGAATCTAGTTTGTAAGTAGTTTTCTTTCAATAATATATTTTAGCCTTGTGCTTCTTCAAAAAAAAAAAAAGGGAAAGCAATTAAGGTTTGATTACATCACCCTTGATCACATGTTCAAGGCCGTCTAATTGATACTTGATGCATTGGTGTAGAGTAGATGGAACCATTCTATATTCATGAATCCAAGACCTACCTAGGATTATATTAAAGGACATTTCCAAATAAATTATATGAAACTTAGCTTCAATTTTCAATTCTCCTATCTCTAAAAGAAGGGTAATTTAACCTAAAGCCCTCTCTCCCTTTTCATTGAACCCACAAAGAACTAACTTATCAGTTGAGAGCTTAATAGTATCAACTCTAAGGTATGTGAGGGTCTTTATATTCATTACATTGATCAATGCACTTAGATCAATAAGGACTCTTGATAAATTGAAATTTCCCATATCCATAGTAATGTAGAGTAGGCGATTATGGTTGGCAGTTTAGAAAAGCAAATCTTCATCCAAAAAAGTAACCCCGGGGACTTCTTTGAAACAGTGTTCCTCCACTTTTGAAGTTGAAGACAATTAAGCTAAGAAAATCTCGGGATCAAGAAGATGTAAATTTAGGATTCCCTCATAGATGCTCAACTTGGCTGGAAACTTCCTAAGATGGGCTAGAACATTATAATCAACCCTAGGAATAATAGATTCAAATACAAAAGAATTAAAGGAAAGTTAAATTTCTAAGGAGAGTTTGGATTTAGATCTTCGAAGAAAGCTTGTTTGTCTTTATCCCGAGGGAGCCTAGGGGGTAAGTCTTTGCCACCATGGAGTTGCACCTGTTCAATGTCCTCAGGAGGGAAAACTAAGGTGGTTTCTACGCCTACCATAGGCATTGGATCATCATTTCCTGAGAGGGAGTCAAAATCCAAACATTTTATGATGATAGTACTTCCTTGAAAGTCAAACCACGTCCTTATTGGTAGAAGATTTTTTTAGAATGGATTCTAGTGATATTTTTGGCTAGGCATTAGCTATATGTGAGCTGAAGTAAATTTTAATTTGTCTATCTGAGTAAAATATTATGGAGGGTGGAAGGATTGTTTCTTTGAGTTATTTGATGGATTAATTTCTAGTTTTTAAAATATTTTTTGACTTGGATGATTTTTGGAAATTTAGGTATTTGGTTGGCATTTGAAAGGTTTGTATCAACCCCTTCAGTTGAGATCTATGTTCAATACGACCATCATTAAGGTGTAGGGCCATTTAAAGAATTTTATTTATGGATTGAACCTTCTCGACTCTATCGAGCTGCCGACAGAGGATCAGGTTTCCTTGGCTTTATGTTTTTATTAATGAATTATCTTTACTGAAGGCCTTATTTTAATGCATAAAAAAGATATTTCGGTCGACACCCTAACAATATATTTATTTAATAGATCAGTCTGTGTCGACTCCTATCTATTTATATAGACGGATCAAGCTTGAACTATGTTCATTTATGGACCTACAAAAAATCTTTAGATGTCATGAGTATATCCAAACATACTCATCGGGGCCCATGCAGGTGTTTGTAGTAATTTTATAGTTATTTGTTAAGCCTTGTCAATTCCTACATATTTGCTTAGGAGGTTCGAGTTTAAATTTAATGGCCCGTGAAGCTTCCCTAGAGGTCACATATGTTTTTACGACATGCTTTTCAAGGCCCATGTGGGTTTTGATTACATAAACCCCTTATGTACCTATTTGTATACAAACTACGGTGCATATACAGGGGACATTTTGGACATATAACAGGTCTCCTATGATGGCTCGTAGAAGTTTGTGTTTTTCATACTACTTCAATATTTGCCTGTAGGAGCTATGTTGGATTCATGACCATTATTTATCAAGGAACTTGCAAGCCTCAAAATTCTTATCCAACTCAATGTTTAAAACCTGGTTAAACTGAGATTCAATAATTCCATAGAAATTTTATCTATCTTTTTCTTCCCATAAGTCGTATAAGAATTTGTGGGCAACTTTCCTATTACACCATTATCATCATTTTTTGTTGTTGGCTTAAATGAAGAAAGAATCATTTCAACCTTGGATGATTGCATCCTTGCCGACTTCTTACACTTCAGAATTAGTGACTACTACTCCGAGCTAATGATTGTAATGATCAAGGGTACATCAGGTTGTCCAAGAGAACCATATGAGACACCCATTCCTAAAATAACTTCTATAATCCTTGGATTGAGCATGATAGCAAGTGTATTTTCTTCTTGTAGTTGTGAACATGGACCATCAAACTTTGCATTAATCTTTAATAGAACATTTTTCAAACAGGGATCTTTAACTATAATGGATGCGATGTGAAAGTTTGTCTGTAATGTATAGCCCTTATGATTTAGCCTAAGGCTAACTAAGAGTGGGGAAAATTGGATATTTAAATCTCCTTTAACTAAAAGAAAATTATTTTTATCTCTTAAAACAAAAATAAAATAAATAAATAATAAAAATATTAATTAGAGATTTCACCCAATTAGTTAATCATAATAAAAATAAAGTGCAGAAATAATAAATAAAAGAACACACCCGATTTATAGTAGTTCGGTCCAACTTGACCTATGTCCACTCCTCGGAGGCCCCCTTTGAGTATTGCACTAAACTTTTAGTGACTCTCCTTTAGCCCCAACAGCTTGGCGGAGAAGCCCTTACAAAATCACTTCCACCTTCCCTGGTGCGATGGAGTAGCCTAGACCTTTAACACCAAAGAGATCTTCTTCTTTACAAAACTTCCCTCAAGACGAACCTTGAATCTGATGGTACTAAGGTGCAAGCTTGCTGGAGCACAAATCCCATCCAAGAATCTTCTCCCTCTCTCAAACTCTGCCCTTTCCTTTCTCCCTTTCAAGTTCTCTGTTCAAGTTTTCTTCAGAAGAACGAAGCTTCAATGGATGCCAAAGAAACTTACCAAGTGCCTTGACAAAGCTTAAATAGAGGGCTTTGAAAAACTCTAAAAATTAATCTTGGTGGAAAAAATCAACCAGGATTATCGCACGATCGTCCTATACGAAGTGCTTAAAAGAGGGCATCTAAAAATCCTCAAAAGTCAATTCTATCTCCAAATACATCTAAGACGATCGTAGGATTATCCCATACGATGCTATTAAAAGAGGGCTTCAAAAAACTTTAAAAACTCAATTCTGATGCAAAAAATATTCTAGTTTGATCATAGGACCGTCCAGGATGATGTGCAGAATTTTAACTGATAGTCCAGAACGATCACCTGGACGATAAAATCAAATTTGTACTAATCATCCAGGATAATATTGTGGATCATCTTGGAGATTAGAAGAAAAATTATGGTATTTCATCTTGGATGATTTACAAAAATTAAATATGTCGGCAGACATCATCTGGTACAATATTCATATCATCAAGGACAATCTAAATGAATAATTTACCATAATTAATCCCCTAATCACATGATCAATTTAGGCATAATATGTATTGATCGGCCAGGATAATCTAAATCATTCAGGATGATTAGAATAAAATTTAAATTTTAAATCCTTACCTAAATTATCATTGGCAGCTATTTTCCAAGATCATAATGAATCATCCAATACGATTAGTTCAATGAGTTGATCATCTTGGACTACATAAATCTTTCAGTATGATTAGTTCAAAACTTGAACATTTGGTTTTGACTAGATCTCACTCCCTTGAGTGTGTGTGTGCATGGTCACCAAGCAAGCATACGGGAACATGAATTAACTGAAGAAATCAAAATTACATCAATGAATATTATAGAACCTTTATAAAATAACCTTATTCAACCCAATCTTGAGCTATGATTATTTATTTGATGTTGCATGGTATTCCAGAAATGTTAATATACACGCAAACAAATATAAAATGAAAAAAAATACTATGAGATATAAAGATGTTTGTTATCATCAAAAACATAAAACTCATGAGCTTGAATCACAACAAGATGCAGAGTGTGTTAACATTCACTTGAATGCAACTAAATGTTTCACATCATTACATTAACTACATTTTGAATCACTTTAGCTGTAACTAATATGCTGAATGTAGGACAGGTATCCTACAATACATCTGCTACCACTACAGGTAATCAAGTAGATATATTTAATTATATATTGAAGTTGACTTCAAGATACTAAATTTATTGAAGTCTTTATGTATCTACCTATAGGTGAGAGGTAGTATGTATACCTGTATTCCTAGAGGACTCGTATGTGTTTCAGATATTTTATTTCCCCTTGTAGTAGATTGATGTATTTGTTTAATATTGAATGGTGGTTGGTTGTGGGGGCGTTGTAACATCCACAACTCGCTGCTAATTAATACTTGCAAGTATGTCATTATGCATAAAAAAATATTCCATTATTATTAATGGATATTTACATTTGTCACTATTGCACTGCTTTTGTCTGCTTGTGCTTTGATGTTGACCACAAAATATTGCTATAATCATCATGAATCTCCCAATGTATATTAACTTGCAAGTCACTATATAAGTTGCATACTAGCTCCATATTTGTAGGAAACCACCACATACATCTCTCGTCCATGTATAGGCTAGATGTTGCATGCATGGAAGATCTCTTATGATGAATCATAGCAAATCATAAGCAATATTAATGTATCATATTCTTATAGGTAGCATTTTGCATTTGTTTATGTGCCTTCCAATGCTTCGATCATGATCATATCACCCCATATTCCTACTACCACTTATGGACAATTCATTAAGAGCATTATGGATCCTGTCTTGCTTGATGTATTTACTTGTAAGGTTGAGACAAGTGTCAACTTTACTAGCCTTTGTTTGTGATTTGTAATAGTTGTTCAGATATCTTCGTACATTTATTTGCAATCAATTCACATTCTATTTTTTATTATTGTCGATCATTATGAGCAAGATATGTTAGAAATCTTTTATTTAATAAAAATCCCATACTCATTCCTTTGCATTTAATCAAGAATTTAAGATTGCTCTTTGACATTCATTAGAGATTTTATGCCTAGTTTATAGGTAGAGCCCTTCTTCATTTCTCTTTGCAAGCAAGTTGTACTTTGAGTTCCTTGTTCAATATAAGTTCAACTCGAGTCGCTCATATTTGATCATTTAAATTCAAATTGAGTTCAATCATTTGTATTAGTTATTCAAACTTATTGCTCATTGATTGTTCATTTCAAACTCAAAGTTTAGTTCTTTATTTCATATTTAAATTCGAGTTCTTTGTATTGAATTCGGTGCAAGTTACTTGTTGTCTTGGTTCAAGTCTCTTGTTATTTTTGTTTGATTCGAGTCGATGTTCCTTTTGACCTTTGAAGTCAAGATTGGATTTATAAGTCTTTGCTAGTTGTTCAAATTATGTTCACTTGATACTCAAATAAAGTTCATGTTTGAACTTATGTTCACCCAAAATTTTTGTAGTCTCCTGGTGTGTCCCCTATTTAAGGGAAATTTTAGGAGACTATGCTAGAGATGGTTGGTGTGATGGGACACCGCAACCCTAGTTTGCATCACCCACCACGCTAGATAATGGCATGCATGGGTCTTTGGGAACCAGTTTGAAATGTGAAATTTTATATTTGTCCCACCTCACCGTAGGTGTTACATCAGGTTCCGTTCCCACCACACTAGAGAAAAGTGTTCATGGGTGGTTTTTCAGTGCACTGTTAATGCTGAAAATGGGGTTTTACCTGCCTTGATGTAGGTGTCATACTGGGTTCCCTTCCCACCATGTTAGAGAAAAGCATGCATGGGTTGGTTTTCCAGCTCGACACGAATGCTGAGAGTGGGATTTTAAGTTTAGGAATGTTATACCTTTGAAACAAAGTATCGACGAAGGTGCTGACAAGAATGCATACAAAAGTTTTCTCTCAAATTTTTTCTTTTTTTTCTTATATATATAATGATAATAATAGTAATATGAAATAATAATAAAACTAATTAATATTAATAATGACAAATAAAACTAACATTAACAAAAATATAATAAGTAAAATATAAATATACCCTATGTGAGGGAGATTGGGTGTGTGGCGCAAGCAATGATAGGATTGCAGCTGGGGGGTTTCGGCAGGTTTGCAGGATATTCCAAATAAGTGTGTGAAAGGGGATAAGGATCATTTCATTCATTGAGAGAAATTTCCCATCGATACTTCTGATCAAAATGTTATAACTTCCGATCCAACTGGTGGAAGAAACATTGTCGAAGGACCAAAGTCAGCCAACAATGGAGGAGGTAGGCCGGTCTCTTCCTCCCTCTCTCTCTCTCTCTCTCTCTCTCTCTCTCTCTCTCTCTCTCTCTCTCTATCTATGGATCAGAAGAGTTGGGTCTAAGCAGTGGAAATGGGTTCGACTAGTTGACTTGAGATGGAGTTATGGAAGTATGAGAGATAGAATGGCGGGTTGGCTTCAACTATGAGAGATAGAATGGCGGGTTGGCTTCAACCTCAGGGGGAGAAAGTAAGGGCATCGGAGACATGGGGTTTGGCTGGCTCCCATTGGGTTCAGCCTGGGGTTGGTTTTGGATGAGATTGGAAAGTATAATAGGATGTCTGGGAATAAGGCAACATGGTCAAGAGTTGTCGTGCTAAGTTTGACTGTAGGAGGTCAATCAACTTTGTGTTGAATTCATCTTAGAGTTATAGCAGGGGATCAGAGCTTGAGGTATTCTTGGCAAGAGTAGGGGATTCTATGTGTGTGAAAGATGGAAGAAAAAAAAGTCAAAGCCTCTTCCCGCTCATTTTATCGATGCTGAATGGAGCAAAATTAAGGTCATCATCGCAGGTTTTACGTAGAATTTTTGGGAAAAGATGCAAACAACGCCAAATTCAGCAAGATTTGTGATATGGGTAAAATATTTTTAGCATTTTTTTATTTCTTTTTGGTTTACCTGTTGAAGGTCAACAAACTCCTTATCGAAGGAGTGTTTCTTCTCCCTTTGGATCCAAAATTATCCAGATTTTAATCTCCAAATGGAATGAACTCTCCCTTAAGAGAAGTTTCCTTTCTCTTTGAATACCAAATATTCCACTTTAATTAACTTTCAAAACTCAAATTAAATTTATATTTAGGAAAAATTAAAATGCTCTATACAACCTAGATGTTATCCTAAGAAGCTTATATAAAGTCATATAAAATCTCAAGCATTTGTATATAATGAATTGCTTTCTTTTTAGCCAATATATTAACTTGGCCATGCTTTTTTAATTTTAATGGGCTGAGCAATTAGAGCACCTACAAAAACTTGTTACCCACATTTTAATTACCCCCCTTTTATAGCCCTGCATAAGTATGGTCACTTTAATAAGATATTTTAACATCCAGGTTGTTCCTAACCTAGAAAAATCTAGTGCCCATCACATATCATATCATGAACATCATGGCAAATGCATCATATCATAAACATCACAAAACACATCAAAATTATAATAATCAACATGCATAGAAATTCACATCTAATTTGCATCATAGAGAAAAGAATTTGTAATAGAATAATAGCCTAGCCTGGAATTATAGTCGGTTATCCTAATAGGCCATCTATAATGTGTGTATCAAGCTGTTGTGTTTGGATATACTCTAACTTAGATATTGTTTAAAGTTTTCTAATGCTTTACTTGATTTATTTTCAAGTTAAGTGTAATTTAATTTATATTTAAGTCTTAATATTTTAATGTTCATTTTAACATGATTTTAAGTGTTGAGGTTAATTGATTTTTAGTTCTATAAAGTCTGAAATTTTAATTAGGTATTTTATTTATTAAGCCTTAAAATATAATACTTATGTTCTTTAAATGGGGTCTAACATAAGGTATGAAGGCTCTCAATTATTAATAATTTTAGTTGATTAATAAATATCTTTGTTTACACCATTACCTTGAGGTTTTATAACTCTCCTTAGGTCAATCTTAATAGTCTCATAGGACTGAGTTACCTATCATTTACCTTTAAATTTAAGTTTTATTTAGTTTATTGATTAAATTAGCATAATTAGTATGTTAAATAATTTATGGGTTACTTATTTAGACAATAGACTATGTTTATACCAGGGTCATGAGATTTATTACAAAATAGGATCCCTAGCTTGTTATTTTGATGATAAAAAATATTATTTTTTGAGTTTTTTATATCTCCAAGCATATATATTGAATATTATTTTTATCTATGCACACTAACATTTTAAGAAACACATGCACTACTCAAGACTGCGAGGCTCATTTTTGGTAGAATAGGATGTAAACAAAAAGAGTATGTAATTTTAACTTTCTTATATTTTCTATTTATTATGTCTGGCAATGTATTTGTGTATGCTAAGTTGGCGACTCAGCACACACACACTAGAGAAGTGAAAAAATTAATATTTTTTAACAAATCGTACTGTATGATTTCTAATCATATTATATGATATGTTATTTGAAAGATAAGCTTAATGGCTAATTTTATCATTAATATTAATAACCTAATTATACAATACGATTTAGATCGTACTGTATGATTTCTTTCAATCTGTAAACCCTAACCGCCGAATAAATTAATCAAGAATTTTTTAATATGAATTTTGAACTATTCATATTGTATAATCCTAATCATACTATACAATATTTGAAATCTTAATTAAATTATCCTCCATGGTTAGCCAATCGAATAAGGGTTTAATAAATATTATTAATCATACTATATGATCATGATCGTACCATTTGATTGATAGAGACAAAATCTAGTCAACCATGACATTGTAGAAGATTAAACCTTAAATTTTGAACTAATCTTATATTATGATGTTTACATCACACAATACGAGATATTGGAAATATATTAACTGTAATGTGCGATGAGAATAATACGTGAAGACTGATAGAAATGATTTCCAATCATCCCAAATATAATCTTGTATGAATAAAGAGAAACTAAACCAGTCATATTATACAACTTCACAATAGTAATGTATGATATATTTTCAAAATATGAACAATTCATCTAAACGACTATATACATTGTACAAAATAAGTCTAGTTTTTGAAATGATCATATCTTACGAACCAAGATCATATTGTACGAATAAAGTCGGCTAAATTGAAAAAATAGGGTTTTTTGAAACCTAATACTTACGCAATCTCTTAGAGTATTTTTGAAATAGAGACTTGGGTTATTCAAGAAGCTCTGAAGGAGATCATTCCTGAGAATTTTTGGGTTTGAAGAAAGAACTAGGTAAAGTTATGAGTAAGGGAGGAGTGTGAGGGGTTACACATGGTTGCTCTAGGAAGGCTTGCACCCAGTATCCTCTATGGCCTTGGAGAGTTCTTGAAGATTCTCTTAGGAAAGCTTGCACCAAATCAAATATGATATTTTGAAACATCTTTTTGATTTAAATATATTTGTTGATAAATTCAAGAGATTTGCAAAAACATAATATCTAAGTTTCATTTCTTTGAAGAATAAAAAAAATAGATGATTGAATTATTTGTATTCTCACAATGTATATTTAATCCTCTTAATGAAGACTTGTAATGAGTTTGATGGCTTTCATTGATTTCCTTTGCGATATTCTTACTTTATATTTAGAGTGGCATTGGTTATATGCATATACATCACATGGTGAGCATTTAGAAGCTTAGCTTTACCAACTTGGAGAGGATGTTTATATATGAATATTATATCTTTATTCCATGGATAATTGCTTATAATTGTAGACTGAGTTTATTATAAAGTTTATGGTGTATGTAAAATCCTATTTCTTATAATTATATAATGAATATTTGCAAATGTTCTTGAACCTTAAATGCTATACACGAACTTGATGTCATATAAATGTGAAGGCTTGTGGTTATGTCATTTAGTTTCACATATTCCATATTTTGTTCATTTACAATCATTATTCTTATTTTCTTTTATTCATATATATTTAGTTTCACTCATTCCATGCTTTGCTCATAGGTGTTTGTATATATATACCTTACAAGAATAATTTATGCTAAAACATTTTATGGGTTTGGGAGGAAGAGAAGTTGCCTAGATGTGTCTTCCTCTTAGTCACATCAAATATGCATATGCCTTGATATCTTAATTGTCAATATCTCTTTTTCAAGCATGTATGATGGCATGTTGTTGGATTCTCAAATAGTTCATATGTAGTTACCCTTCATACTTCATATTAAATAATTCTATGCACTTCTATCTTTCAATTAAGAGCATATGTACACAATGTTTTCTTGTTTTAAATACCATGTTCATGTATTTAATAAAATATATTAAAAGGAGCGTATGGGGATAAATTTATCCTAGTTTACTTCAACAGTCATGTCAAATTTAGAAGGATGAATGAGAGATAACATTGGATAATGTTCTTATGGTTAATAAAATTTTATAACTTTGTTTATGTTTTAATGGATTACATGTATTTGACTGATGAATCTGAACTACTAAGTAATTAGATCACTGTCAACTTGCTTCTCTTTTGAATAGTGCCTGCTCTCACTCCATATTTGCCTTTTTCTTATTATTTTGTGAGGAACATTGATTCTGGCATATGCGTTGATCAGTGGGTCATTCGCATGGGAGCTGCTAAGTGGCACGCCTGGGTCAAGTATACCTTGATAGTCATGTAGAGACTTCTCATTACATTGCCGAACGGTTACACATTAGTACACACATTTCACCGCTTTTACTTTCTTACCCGAACATATTTACTAGGATGTTTTGTTAGCCAGTCATAGGTTAGTACACTAATGAAGCTTTGGCCTCATAGGCCAAAGCTTGTCTCCTTTGTCATGAAATCTAGAGACCCTTAAGGTCTTTTTAGGCCTGTAGTGTAGGCCACCTACTTATGTCACACGAAGTGGGCACCGCTAGGATGATTTTATTCGGGTTTTTAAATGATTAAATAACTCTAAAAATTACTTCGTAATGATTTTGGCCCTCCTAATATATCTTTCACAAGCGTGTTAAGAAAAATTTATAAATAAAAGAATAAAATATGAGCTATAGTATGTTAGGTAGTTTCTGTTGCTAATTTGAGATTATGGATTAGACTTTTGATGATAGCAAACATTAATATTTTTCTACGATTGCCTTGCCTACTAACTTTTCAGGTCGACAAGATCAAACACAAGTCAAGACCAGCTCAAGACTGGGTAGATTTAGTTTGAGTCAGTCTGTAATATTTTTCATTTTCTTGAGTCATTTGTAAAAGTGGTTCCTAATGCTAAGTAACCTTGCACACACACACTTGAGGGATTTTTTGTATTTTTCTGTTTTGAGTACATCATCCTGGATGATGTTCATATCGTCCAGGATGATTCAATTAAAAATAGAAACCCTAATTAGGGCATCATCTTGGTTAAGCAGTCGTTATTAAGCAGATCAGCCTAGATGATACTTGTATCAGTTAGGATGATAAGCTCAAATCAGAAAGAATCAGCCACCATGATCAATTTAGGTATTCTTTATTTCAGGACATCGGCCAGGATGATCTATACATTGGTCTGGACAATGCAGCACAGTTATACCTAAATTAATCTAGTAATTATGGAAAGTAATTAAGGTTGATTGATACATACACATCGGCCGGGCTAATCGTAGGATCGACCGGGACGATGTCCTGGATGATTAATATCGGCTAGCATCTATTCCAGGCGATGTTCAAGATGATTGTACTCAATTTTGAACTAATCAGCCAGGACAATATTGTATCAGCCTGGATGATATAACCAATGTTCTTTTGATCATCCCAAATCATCCCGACTGATTGAGCTTACTTTGTACTGATCGGCTCGAACAATATTCTTATTGTCCTGGACGATAATGTTGGTTCATGAAATTCTATTTAAAAGACCAAAATTTTCTCATGCAATAAGACCTTTAGCTGTTGTCTTGACTTGAGAGAGCTAAGAGGGAGAGAGAGGGAGGAACTTGTAAGGGGGAGTTTGTGAGAGGGATTCACAAAGGTTTCTCCATGCAAGATTACAATGCATCTTCTCCAATCTTCGTCCTTCATCCTTTGGGGTTCAAGGGAGGTAAGCTGCAGTAATTGGTCGAGATTCTCTGCCTACTTCCAGAGGAAGAAAAAGGAGTCAAGGTTCTCTGCCTGCTTCAGGAGGAAGCAAAAGGAGTTGAGGTTCTCTTCCTGCTTTAGGAGGAAGCAAAAAGAGTGAGGTTCTCTACCTGCTTTAGGAGGAAGCAAAAGGAGTTGGGATCTCTGCCTCGCTGGGGTTGGCGGAATAAAGTTTTTATGAGGGCTTCTCCACCTTGCTGTAGGAGCAAAAAGAGTGTCACTTTTGTAGTGCAATAATTGGAGGGCGCCTCCGGGGAGTGGACGTAGGTTGAGTTGATCGAACCACTATAAATCTGGTGTAATCTTTATTTATTTTGATTTATGCATTTATTTTTTCGCACTTTGATTTCTATGGTGATTTTGGTTTTAAGTTTTATTCTTTGATTATAAGAAAGATATTTTAAAATACAATTTCACCCCCCTCTTGGTTAGCCTTGGGCCAGTTCTTAAGGGATTAATATCCCTAATAAACTCTTAAGTGGTTTCAGAGCGGTATTCAAAAAAATTAAGTTAAAAAACTTTTGAATTTTGATCCATGGCTAACAACGATAATCATAATGCAATGGAAGGATATTCTATAACACGACCACCTTTGTTTGATAATCTTTCTTTTGAATTTTAGAAAACTCACATGTCTACTTTTTTTATAATCGATTGACTATCTAATGTGGATAATTATTAAAGAAGGATGTTCTCCACCTTCTCGAGAACTTAATGGATTTAAAACTGAAGTTCCTTTTACTGAATGGACTTTTAATGAAAGAGATTTAGCACAACTTAATGCAAAGTGTTTGAAATATTTTTTATATGCTTTAAAATAAGAAGATTACATGCATGTTTCTACTTTCTCTACGGAAAAAGAAATTTGGGATAAATTATGTATCACCTATGAAGGCACTAATGAAGTTAAGCAATCTCATTTGAATATTTTATTGCATGATTATGAACTTTTTTGTATGAAACCTAATGAAACGATTTCTTATATGTATACGAGATTTACTCAGTTTGTTACTTCGTTGCATGCCTTAGGAAGAGAACTTTCTAACTCTGAAAAAGTAAACAAAATTTTAAGATATTTGCCTTCCTCTTTTGATGCTAAAATCACTGCAATTTCTTAATATAAAGATTTAAATACCTATTCGATCGATAACTTACTTGGCTCGCTCATTGCTTACGAGCAAGGGGTGAACCAAAGAAATCTTGATGCAGGTGAGAGGAAGAAGGAGAAAATGGTGGCACTTAAGGCGAACGACTCGGACACTGACTCCTCCGAGTCTAAAAATGATGATATTGCCTTAATCATGAGGCAATTTAAGAGCTTTCTAAGGAAGAAGCATAAGAATCATTAGAAGTGGAAAAAAGGTAAGGGTAAAAAAAAATTCAAAAATTATGATGATACAATTTGTTTTGAATACAGGAAGTCAGAACATGTTAAAACTGATTGCCCTACACTCAAGTCTCACCCAAGCAAGAAAAAGGGTGAGGAGAAAACCAAGTCCAAAAGGGTCAATAAGAGATTCCAATAGGAGAATTCTACATCAGACTCCTCTGAGATTGGACCATAAGAGGAGACAACAAACTTGTGCTTAATGGCATACAATAATCTTAGTCAAAGTGACCAATAAGAAGTTTGTGAACCAACTTATGATCAACTATTTGAAATTTGTGAACAAATGCATGCATTATATAAAAAACTCAGGAAAACTCATTCTAGTTTGAAATTAGAATTTTTAAATTTATAAAAAGAGCATGAAATTCTTCTTAAAGATCATTCTATAATTGATTCTAACCACATGGCCTTACTTGATAAGTTTGATGCATTAAACAAAAAACATAAAGATTTATCTGATGCTCATAATTCTTTAAAATCATTGCATGCCGATTTAGAAAAGAGTATAAAAAATTAGAAAGTCTAAAAGCATTTGAAAATAAAAAACCTTCATTTCATACATCACATAAAAAGCATCTTCATATATTAGTGCATCTTTTTCCTAGAGTTTGATGTTTTTCATGTGGCATGCTAGGACACATAGCACACACTTGCACCATTCACCATTGTCCACATTGGGTCTAGAGACCCAAGTTACATGATTCACAGCATGCATTGTATTCTATTTTTCATAAGAAGGAACCCAAACATGCTTGGATTCCTAAATCTGACATTTGACAATTTTGTAGGCAAGCTCTCACAAAAGGCCTCTTGAGAGTATGTGGTACCTGGACAGCGGATGCTCTCGACATATAACTGGTGGTGCCAATCAATTGATTTTGCTGGAGACCAGGACTGTCCCCAAACTTAAGTTTTCAAAAGACCACCTTTGTGATGCCTGCCAATTAGGAAAGCAAGTCCACTCCACCTTTCACTCCATTAAGGACATTAGCACCTCTAGACCTTTAGAAGTCCTTGACATGGATTTGTTTGAACCCATTAGCACTACCAGCTTAGGAGAGAAAGTCTATGGTTTTGTAATTGTTGATGACTACTCGATGTTCACTTGGACAAGATTTCTGTCACACAAAAATATGTCTTTTGATGAGTTTAGAGCCTTCTTCACTTGGATTCAAAAAAGGCTAGGTTGTGAGATTTTGACCATCCATAGTGACCATAGGGGAGAGTTTAAAAATGAGATATTTGGAGATTTTTGTGTGGACAAGGGGATTAGCCACAACTTCTCAGCTCTTAGGACCCCTCAGCAGAATAGGGTAGCTGAAAGAAAGAACCGGACCTTAGTGGAAGCCGCTAGAGCCATGCTTGCTAAGTATTCACTTCCAAAATACTTTTGGACTGAAGCGGTTAATATAGCTTGTTATGTGTTGAATAGAGTGAATGTTAGAGCCAAATTACATATGACACCCTATGAGATCCTTAAGGGTAGGACACCCAATCTTTCCCACCTTCATGTCTTTGGTTGTAAGGTTTTCATTCACAACAATGGGAAGTCTCATGTTAGAAAATGTGACCCAAAATCTGATGAAGGAGTGTTCTTAGGATATTCTAGTGTTGGGAAGTCTTTTAGGGTGTTTAATAAGAGAACTTTGGTGGTGGAAGAAACTACTAATGTAGTGTCAAAGAAGTCTGATCCTAGAAAGCCTAGAGTTGAGGATGATGAAGATGTTGGAGAGATTACCAATGGAGTAGAAAATTTAGAGAAAATGGTAGAGCACCAAAACACTGAAGGAGTAGGAGAAGTTACCCAAGGAGTAGAAAATGTAGATCTGGTGGAAAGGGTTGAACCTTCACACACTTTGCCTAGAGATCGGAGATACTCTTCGAGTCATCCTAAAGATCTGATATTAGGAGACCCTTCTGATGGAGTTAGGACTAGAAATGGACTTAAGAAAAAAGTGAACCACTCTGCCTTTATGTCAATGACTAAACCCACCAACATAAACCAAGCCCTTTCTGATAAGTTTTGGATCTTAGCCATGCAGGAAAAGTTGAACCAATTTGTTAGGAATGATGTTTGGGAGCTTGTAGAAAGACCTAAGGAACAATGTATAGTTGGAACCAAGTGGGTCTTTAAGAATAAGATGAATGATTCTGGAGTGGTGGTTAGGAATAAGGAAGATTAGTGGCTAAGAAGTATAACCAAATATAAGGGATAGATTTTGAGGAGACTTTTGCTCATGTAGCTAGATTGGAATCCATTAGAGTGCTAATAGCCTTTGCCTGTTATAATGGATTTAAGCTTTTCCAAATGGACGTTAAGAGTGCCTTTTTGAATGGGAAAATAAAAAAAGATGTGTTTGTAGAACAACCCCCAGGTTTTGAGAGTTCCCAATTTCCAAATCATGTTTTTAAATTAAAAAGGGCCTTATATGGATTAAAGCCGGTACCTAGAGCTTGGTATGAGAGGCTTAGCACGTTCTTACTAAAAAGTGAGTTTATTAAGGGGAGCATATACACCACCCTATTCCTGAGGAAAGTAGGAGATGATTTACTCATTATTCAGATCTATGTCGATGATATACTTTTTGGATCTTCTAATAAAAGGCTATGTGATGATTTTTCTAAAGCAATGAGTAAGGAGTTTAAAATGAGTTTGATGGGAGAGTAGTCCTAATTTTTGGGGTTTAGTATAAAACAAATGAATGATGGAACATTTCTGAATCAATCAAAATATTACTCCCATGTCCTCAGGAAGAAGCATGAAATGAACAAAGCCAAGCCAAATAATACTCCCATGTCCTCAGGAATTCAGTTGGACAAAGACCCAAATGGAAAATCAGTTGATCAAAAGAAGTACAAAGGGATGATTGGATCTCTACTTTACTTGACTACGAGATGACCCGATATAATGTTCAGTGTTTGTCTTTGTGTTAGATTTCAATCTGATCCTAAGTAATTCCACCATACTGTAGTTAAGAGAATTCTTAGATACCTTTTAGGGACCCAAAACTTAAGAATCTGGTACCCCATGTACAACACTTCTTTTGAGATTATTGGATATTCTGATTCTGATTTTGCAGGATGTAAGGTGGATAGAAAAAAACTTCTGGAACTTGTCAATTCATAGGACAATCTTTAGTCTCCTGATCTAGTAGAAAGCAAAACTCTATTTCTCTTTCCACTGTTGAAGCCGAGTACATTATTTTAGGAAGTTGTGTGGCCCAAGTCCTTTAGTTTAAATAGCAAGTACTTGATTTAGGATTACCTATAGGCATCTCAGTTCTTTGTGACAACACTAGTGCCATATACATTTCTAGAATCCTATCTAACATTCAAGTACTAAGTACATAGACATAAGGCATCACTTTATTAGAGACCATGTGACTAAGGGAGATATTGAGTTACACCATGTGGCGACTGAGAATCAACTGGCTGACATATTTACTAAACCAATGGCCTTCGACACTTTCAACACTTTAAGGACCAGATTGGGTGTGATTGAGATTAATACATGAACTTAAACTCTATTGAATTTTGTTTATTATCTGCTGATTACTTTGATTTATCTTTTGTTAAATTTTTTTTTGTGCTGTTTATTTTTTATGTTCTCCTTTTTTTTGGTACTTTACTTTTTTGTATGCCTTAATTTTTTTTAATCATCGCTGAATTGATATCGTATGCCTTGTTTTTATCTTTTTGAAAATTTGTAGTTAATGTTTTACATCTCTTAATCTACTAAAGGGTAAAAGCACCGTTGTTTGTGTCTCTTTCTCTAACCTATTTTGGTGGTGAAATTTTCTTTTCTAAACAAATAATCTATCTAAATTTAACAACTGGATTTTGCAATTGAGATCTTTTCTAACTTCCTACAGTGATCTATTTTATATTATAATAGTCAAATTCTTTATGCTACTTCAAGATTTTTTGTTATCCTATCAATACATCTCTCATGTGATTTTTTATTCTGTTTTGTGGTTTGTTCTTCCATATATTAGAGAGTGAGTTTTTCTTCTCTAATATCTGTAAGATATACTCACAATTAAGAATATTTAAGAGTTTATGGAAAAGAATCTAGCTTGTAAAAAGTAAATTAGGAGGATTTTGAAGGAGCATTTGAAGATTTTGGGTGACAAAGTTGAAGATGAAAGAAGGTGGCCGGTCATCCATGGATGACTGGATCACCAAATCTTTTCTTTCTACCATGAGTCCAATTATGTTGGATTCAAAAGGTAGATTCTCCTTTAAATGCATCTCCCCTAACAATCTTTGTATTTTGGAAAAACCTCTTGTCATCAATGAGGGAGGTTTGATTGATAAAAAGAAGCCTTTGCCGGTGTCAGGTAAAGGGAAAGAGGTAATTTCAGTTTCGGACAAGTTTCCAAAATCTCCTTTATCAGTTATAATCTATGGAGCAAATGACAAGGAAGCTTCTTCTTTAAGGAGAAGTTTTATTGAAATTTTCAAGAATGATAAAAGTATTGACAATGGTTATGTCAATATCAAAAATCTAATTATTTCATCTAGATTGGATAATTCTAATGTTTGGACCATAAAACCACACATTAAAATTAATTTTAATAAAATTCATGATGAGATGGAAGATGCAAATGTTGTTAAACTTGATGTGGAGAAGGAAAATTCAAATATTCAAGTTTTGAGTAAGTCGTTGGTAGTGAAAATTCTTGGGCAGAATTTTCCCTTTTCTAAATGTGTTTTTGAATTGAGGAAGCAATGGATGAAGTATGGAGGATTTCATATAACCTTACTTGGTCTAGATTAGCGTCTATGTTCCTCTCAATATCATGAAGAGATGGAAGAAGTTCTTAATGGAGGTCCTTGGTTTGTAGGAGGCTTCGTTGTTAGGATAGACAAGTGGTCTCCTAACTTCTCTCCCAATTCCTTGGAGGGAATTTCTTCTCCAATCTGGGTTCGTCTTCCTCACTTACCCCTTCAGTGCTAGGATAAAGCTAATATCATGAGAATTGTTTCTAGAATTGGGACTCCTCTATTGTTGGATGGTAATATGTTCCAATGGGGGAGAAGAGAATTTGCTAGAGACTGCATTCTAGTAAATTTGAATTCTATACTTCCTTCAGGTATTTGGGTGGAAGGTTTGCATGGTAGATTTTTTCAAAAGTTTGAGTATGAAAATCTATCTTCTATTTGTTTCAAATGTGGGAGAATAGGACATGTTGATTCAGTTTGTCCTAATTTTAAAGATGTCCCTTCTAGCTCAGTTCATAGTGACAATCCCTATGGACCTTGGATGCATGTAAAATTCAAGAGGAAAAATTATGTGAAAAAGCAACCAAATTCTAAAGTTTTTTCTGCAAAGGAAAAACCAAAAGATATGGATGATCAGAATACTATTGTGCATAAGATGGTGTCCGATCATGTAGAAAATGTTGAATCAAATGGAAAAAATTTGGAGGTCGTTCCATTGAATCTTGCTGATTTCATTTGCCAAAATGCATTAGATGCTGAAATCAAGGAAGGAGATGAAGTTGCTGTTAGCCTCAATGCAATTTCTGTTGTTGAGCCGGTGGTAGATCATAATTCTATTTTTGAAGGCAATCAATCTCAAGCGTTGATTGTTGGAAATATAGATGATATTGCTACATCTGATTTGGTGGTTCCAATAGATAATGAAACTACTTCCATGGATCAACAATTAAATGCTAAATTTTTGAGATTTTAAAATTCAAATTTTGTATCCCCTCAAATCATGGGAGCAGATAAGGAAGCTATAATAACTGAAATTAAGTTGGTTTCGGCTAATCTAAATTCAAATGATTTATTGAAAAATTCAAATGTTGTTGTGAAGCTGTAGCTAGTTTTTTCTCCAACTAATCCAACAAGGAATTTTGAGAAAGATGAGATAATTGAAGATAGAAATGAAATTACAGGTTTTCCCGTGGATCATCCTAAGGCTGCTGTATTTTTGGAAATTCCAAATTTTAATATTGAATTTCCGCAAACTATGGAGGTTGTTAAGGAGGCAGACAAGGAGGAGTTTGAGAAGGAACTTAACTTGATTTTGACTCTGACTAAGGAAGTAAAGACTTCTGATATAATTACTAATAATCATGGTACAAAAGATGATTTTTATTAAACCATTTATCCCTCTTCATCAATCAGTTTAAAATTCAAAAGAACTATTTTTTTGAAGAATAAAAAAGGCTCTTCTTTGGAGATTGATTCTTCTGGTTCTAAGCACAAGTTGTTCAAGGAATTACAAGCTCTAGGTCCGATGAAAGATCAATCTAGAAGGAGGATTCCTGGTCTCTGAATAAAGAATGACTTGAGAGGTTCTTCCCATTCATATCAGTAATATGCTACCCGAAATTCTCATTGCAAGCAGTAAAGTCGTAAGATACAGAAGGTTGGAGATTCTGTTCAAAGAATTTTCCAAATTTTTTGCATGGTACTACATAATTGGAAGTTGGAAAAGACATATAAAACACCAAAGATTGTTATTCTTAGGGGTTTTGAGATTGTCCGGGTTTTTTTGTAATTTTCTTTTTATTATCATTTATAACATCCTTTTTCTTTTTGCTTTATATTTGTTTTTTAAACTTATTATATTTGCTTATGGGATCGATACTAGATCCTATTCCTTAACCGGATGGGAACTCTGGGATATTAACCAACCCTTGGGTTGTTTCAAACTTTGGTAACCCCTGCATCTCAACGGTTTCAAAATAGGAAATAGTGGGTTTCATTTCAAAAATAATATGTTTAATGTTAACAAATATGCTTTCAATAAGGATCCTGTTTTCTCTTGATCTAGGATCTATTAGTCTTTTACTTCCGAGTTTGTATTAGGTTGTTATTTATTTTTTTTAATGCAACTTTTGCATCTTCTCAAAAAAAAAAAAAAAAAAACTCTTAAAACATAGAAGATTTCATGTATCACCTGAGATTTTCAAGGACTTGATTTCAAATATCACGATTGTAACAAACTACTTTGATATACTATTCTATAAGATATTTTTCTGAAACCAAGTATTGATCGGATCTCTTTCTCTTATCCAATTGATTTTTTCTGAGTCAGGCCTTTTGATTTCAAAAGACGATTTTACCCTAAAAGAAGTCCGAGCTTAGGGTTAACATGATCGGATATTTTACCATTTTTAGATTTTTAATGTTGTTAACTCATTAACTTACAAATTTTGAAAATCAATCACATGGAAGACTATATCATGTTCATGCCTTGATTTAAAAAAAAAAATTATTCTTAGATAGTTTTTTATTTTAGTTTCTGTTCTATTTTTTGTTTTTTTTTTGTTTTTGTTTTCGCTCCTCCTTTTTGTGATGTCAAAAGGTGAAGTAGTCTGATGTATATTGTAATTTGATTCTGGAACTTAGTGAACTGCTTTTTTGTCACACTGCTTTTGTTATACTTCCATAACTGCTTGAAATTTTTTTGGGTGTGTTTTCCATCATAAAAAGTAGTGAGATTACTGCGAATCTGAGATTATAGATTAGACTTTTGATGATAGCAAATATTATTGTTTTTCTATGCCTGCCTTGCCTACTAACTTTTCAGGTCCACAAAATTGAATACAACTCAAGACCAGCTCAAGATTGGATAGATTTAGTTTCAGTCAATCTGTAATGTTTTTCTTTTTCTTGAGTCATTTGTAAAAGTGGTTCTTGATGCTAAGTAACCTTGCACACACACACTTGAGGGATTTTTAGTGTTTTTCTATTTTGAGTACATCAGCCTGGACGATGTTCATATCTGCCAGGATAATTCAACTAAAAATAGAAACCCTAATTAGGGCATTATCCTGGTTAAGCAGCTGTCATTAAGCCGATCGTCCTGGATGATACTTATATCAGCCAGGACAATAGGCTCAAATAAAAAAAAATCAACCACCATGATAAATTTAGGTATTCTTTATTTTCAGGACATCAGCCAAGACTATCTATACATCAGCCTGGATGATGCAGCACAATTATGCCTAAATTAATCTGCTAATTATGGAGAGCAACTAAGGTTGATTGATACGATCACATCGGTCGGGCCGATTGCAGGATCGACCGGGATGATGTCTTGGATGATTAACATCGGCCTACATCTATTCCGGGCAATGTTTAGGACGATTGTACTCAATTTTGAACTAATCGGCAAGGACGATATTATATCGGCCTGGAAGATATAACCAATGTTCTTCTGATCATCTCAAATTGTCCTGGCTGATTGAGCTAACTTTATACTGACCGGCCCGGACAATATTCCTATCGTCCTGGATGACATTCCTATCATCCTGGACAATAATGTCAGTTCTTGAAAATCTATTTAAAGGACCCAAATCTTCTCATGCAATGAGACCTTTAGCTGTTGTCTTGACTTGAGAGAGCCAAGAGGAGAGGGAGAGAGAGGGAGGAACTTGTGAGGGGGAGTTTGTGAGAGGGATTCACAAAGGTTTCTCCAAGAAAGGATCCAAGGCGTCTTCTTTAGTCTTCGTCCTTCATCCTTGTGGGTTCAAGGGTGGTAAGCTTCAGCAGTTGGTCGAGGTTCTCTGCCTGGTTTAGGAGGAAGCAAATGGAGTCGAGGTTCTCTGCCTGCTTTAGGAGGAAGCAAAAGTAGTCGAGGTTCTCTGCCTACTTCAGGAGGAAGTAAAAGCAGTCGAAGTTCTCTGCCTACTTCAAGAGGAAGTAAAAGGAGTTGGGTTCTTTGCCTGCTTCTGGAGGAAGCAAAAGGAGTTGGGTTCTCTTCCTCGCCGGGGTTGGTGGAAAGGAGTTTTTGTGAGGGCTTCTCCGCCTTGCTGTGGGAGCTAAAGGAGAGTCACTTTTGTAGTGCAATACTCGGAGGTCACCTCCAAGGAGTGGATGTTGGTCAAGTTGATCGAACCACTATAAATCTGGTGTGATCTTCTTTGCTTTGATTTCCTCATTTATTTTTCCGCACTTTGATTTTTTGGTGATTTTGGTTTTAAGTTTTAATCTTTGATTATAAGAAATATTTTTTTAAAATACCAATTCACCCCCCCCCCCCCCTTGTTTAGCCCCTCTTGTTTAGCCTTGGGCTAGTTCTTAAGGGCTTAACATCCCTAAAGATCTTTTAAATTCTTTTAATTAGCTTCATGATTGTAACCCCTTAACAATTCGTGTGTTTGGTTACTATTTGAACTTAATATAGAACCTATGTCATGATTTTTATTTTCACCAGCAATGATATAAAGGACCTCTAAAATCTACAAAATTGACTAATAAAATCTACTAATGGATTTGTAACTAATCTTAAATCATTAATGAACCAATCATAATGACAACCTTTCACTAAAAAGCATTAAACAACAAACATAAAGTTTAATAACAAAATGATTACTTGGCAACCTGGGCTTACGCTACTATTAACTTAGCCCCAAGGAGGGTGAAATAAACCTCATGACCCTGGTTTAACAAGAGTAATTATCGCTTAACTTAAGTAAATAGTAATAAGCTACTAACAAATAAAATATTGCAACTCATATCTTAATTAATTCAAAAAATATAAGAAGTGTATATCAAACCTAAGCATTAAGTATTAAAAATGACTAATAAAATATAACCAACACATAAGCCTCTAATTGAATTCATACGCCATTGCAACTCCAAAAATTCTTTAATTAATCTATAATCACTAAAATCCTCTTAACCAACATATAACTTTAAAGTTATTAACTATTCAAGTGGAATTCTAAAAATATATATAACAAACATCATCCCTTAACTTAATCATTTATGATAAACTACAATATTTAAGATGAAACTAAATTAAGATCATTAAAATCCTCTCAATAACCTTTCTTGTGTTTAACAGAGCATTAAGACACAAATATTTAAACATTAATTGAAGTCTCCTAATTATAAGCAAACCAAAATGAACCTATTGAAAGAGAAAATGAATTTCAGTCAAGCCTAAGTGCTTTAACCTATATAGAATTTATATTCACCTTTATGCTTTACTTTAAAAAAATATATATACGAAGGTCTATATAGGTTGTCCCCTCTTTAAAAAAAATTAAAGCCATAATTAGGAGCCTAAACAAACTACCTTAACCACTCAACTATTATTACTTAAGTCAGGTAGAACCCATATAAATTTCTATAGGTAGTGTATCATTTCACTTTTATGTTAGCTTTTAAAAATGAATTTACCTTAGACATAGGAAGCTTAGGATTTTCTTTTTATGATGGGTAGTTGGCCCATCTTAGTGGTGTCACCTTTATCCATTACTCGAGTCATAGATTATTACTAAGGGAAGAACTAACCAACCCTTGTCACCTTTTAAATAATTTCGGCCTTGATTAGGAGTAGGAGTGAGGATGGGCTATTTTCCCCTCAATTCTTTATAATCTCAATATAGGTTAGGGCCTAAGTCTTGAGGCTCTTAATAATTTAATAACTCAAATTTTAATCCCTAAATTAAGCTTTAATTAATTCATCATAAATGGATAAGCACTTAAATAGAAACTTGATGGTTGATAAATTAAATAATAAGAACTCGACCCTGTAACTCAAATTACTCATTTAATTTGGGGTAGTAATGCACACCTTTTTGCACACACTTAGGTGCTAGATATGACACTTTTAATAGGCATCCTAGGGTAGGGTGTAGCTAGGATAACCTTTTACATTTTCTTTCTTTTACATTTGGCATATGTGATAATGTAATGATTATTTTTCTTTGGCTTGGCCTATTTTTGGTTGCTTTTTTGTATTGATGAGTGGGCACTTTCCCTTAAGTGGTTAGATTTTATATAAATATCTTCTGCAGGTGGCCATGTTTCTAAAAGGTAATATAAAAAATGCTATCATTACAAATATACTCTTTAATATTGTTGATGTGATTATGTGTTTACTTTGCTTGCACATTAGAACTGCAAGTTTTTTTATAGGTTTCTTAAATTGCTTTGTTTGGGTGTGGCTCGGACAAAGTCAACATTAGACTCTTTAGGATGTTAAATTTTCTATAAATTTAAAATTTATTTAAGATAAAAAGTGAACATAGGAATAAGCTTAACCAATATTTTCTAAAAAAAATTTAATGCATGACTCCTTTAAAGGGTCAAATTTTTTAAATTATAATAAGCCTAGTTCACTTCATAGTGACTATTGACCACTCCTGATTGGATCTACCTACACATGCATAGCCTTGAATCAGCATATAGATTTTTCTTTTGCAACATAGAGAGATAGTTCACTTTGCATAAGCATAGTAACATTCATGGTCCGGTTTGATACACATTTCCTTTTCTGTGCCTCCAACCACTCTTGCATTTGCATAAGACCAGACAACATGGATTTGATATGCTAGGTCAAGTTTAGCTGGTACTCCTTTCCGAGTAGGGTAGTAAATCCAGGTCAGAGCTGCTTAGATCCCTTGTCGGATTTAAGTTGTAAGTCTCCTTATGACGTCACTTCTGATGGTTTCTTAATCTGTCATTTCTCTTAGGATAGTGAATTTAATCTTCGATCTTTAAAACTCAAAATTTTAATCATATCTTTATTCATTTAAAAAAGGGTCTAATCATCACTAAAGATAAAAATAAGAGTTTATCCTCTTAAGAATAAAACTTAGGAACTTTATCTATGCACTAAATTAGGGAGAGAATAATACAATATCCATAATCGAGAGTTTTCTTAGGTTAAGGTCTAAGATGTAATTAACCACGAGGGCTTGCACCTGTAGAAAAACTATCCTCACATCAAATAAACCCTATCTGAGCTGATATATCGAATGGGGGAAATCTCATGATGTTTTAGGTTATATATATTATTATCCATCGAGGTGTGTAGGCGAAAGCCACTATACTCCATGGCTAATTGTAGGTATGACTCCATCTGCTCTTCCATTGGCCTACTTGTGTAGAGTGTAAAGGTTTACAATCATTTTATCCTGCAGGATAGTGCGATCGTACTCTTGGCATTTGAACCCCATAAGCAGAATCTTTTTGGAGACCCACAGTAGACATATGTCATTATTTGACAGAACCACTATATATCTTCTGTGTGTTTGTTCTAATTTTCTATTTCCCACACTTTACTTTTCTAAAATAACTATTTAGTGGAAAAATGTGATAACTATTTTTTTGTTTATTAATTAGAATTCTATCATCATCATTGAAACATTGGTTAAGTTTATTTGCTTCCGTAAAATGTGAAATTTTGAATTACTTCTCTTAATTATGAAAAAGATTAAAAATATAAGTTTTTTTTGTTTAATACAAGCAATATTTTAAAAATACCAATTTACGCCCCACTTTATATGCCCGAGGTTAATTCATCGGGATCTTACAACCCCCTCAAACTATCAAGGGGTATTAGAGAACTACTCAAAATAGTGTTTTATAAATCTGAGAGGAAAACAATTACTGACACATTTTAGAAATAGGAACAGTGTATAAGGTTACTCTATTACCCGTCCATCATTATTTGAAAATATTCCATTTGATTTTAGGAAAATTTTCATGTCAACATTTTTTAAATGATTTGATTTTAGTATGTGGCATGTGATTCAATCTGGCTATTTTGTACCACAACATATTGTTTGTTAATTGTGTAAAAACTGATATTCCTTTTACTCTATGGAGTCATGGGAATAAAGAATTTGCTCAGTTAAATACTAAATGTCTAAATTAAGTTTTATGTTATTTAAAATATAAGGACTATATGTGAGGGTCTACCAATACTATAGGGAAAGAAATATGGCAAAGATGGTGCATTACGTATGGGGGAACTAGTGAAGTAAAATAGTCTAAATTAAACATCTTACTACATGATTATGAATTATTTTGTAAGAATCCTAGCAAGTCAATATCATAAATATACACTTGTTTCATACAAATAGTGACATCCATGAATGCATTGGGTAGAGAACTCTCTAATTCTTGAAAAGTTAATAAAAAATTTTAATGCCTATATACTGCATAATGATGCAAAAGTTACTATGATTTCATTTCATATGAATAAGGCATGAATCAAAGACTAAATAACATAGGTGATAAAAAGAAGAAGACTGTGGCTCTATAAGAAAACCGCTCTTACAGTGATAATTCTATAGTGGATGAGGATGATGACATTACGTTGATGACCCAACAGTTCAAACGTTTCTTAAAGTGGAAGAAAAAGTGTCATCAATAATAATGTAATAAAGGTAAAATCAACAAAAATTTTAAGTTGTCATTGGACACAGTATGCTTTGACTACAAGAAACCAGGTCATCTCCTAATAGATTTCCCCAACCTGAAACCTCACTCAGTCAAGGAGAAGGGTGAAGAAAAGGAAAATTTAGGAAGGGGAAGCATAGGACATAGAAGGCATTTTGGGTTGACTCTATCTTGAAATCATCAAAATTAGAAGTAGAGGAGGAGGTAACAAACCTGTGTCTCATAGCTAATAATAATCTGGATCAATCTGATCAAGATGAGGTATGTAAGCTTTCATATGATGAATTGTTTATTATTTCAGAGAAAATTCGTGATTCGTATAAAAAATTTGAAAAAGATGTATGCTAACTTAAATATTAAATTTTTTAATATGTAAAAAGTGCATACTAGTCTGATAATGGAGTATTCTACTTTAGATAATGATCATATGACTTTACTTAATTAATATGATAAATTAAATAAGAAGTATACTGATTTATCCAATGCATATGATTCCTTAAAAATAATGCATGTTGAATTAAAAAACTCATTCAATGATTTAGATATTTTTTTTTAGGGAAAACCCATGGAGGGGCCTACGCGTTTATATAAAGGGAAAAGTATAAGATCCTTAAACGGACCTCAAGCTCTCTTCTGCTCAAATGAGCTACAAAAATAAAAAAATTGAAGAAGCACCCAAAAAGAGAGGAAGTAGCAAATCAAAACTTTCAGTGCGATATTCCAATCCAAATATTTGGTAGAAATATGACCTGCAGAAAAAAGATCCTACAAAAAAGAGAGCAAAAACCTCCAAGATAGGCATAAAAACAAATAGCATAAAATAAGGAGAAAGTAGCACTAATAAAAAATGTTAAGTCCAATCAAGATCCCACAACAATAAAACCCCTTGGTCCTCCAATTCACCAAAAAAATAACACAATAGGATAAGATCTGAAAACACACCAACCAGAAATAGTACCCCCCAGCACAGCTACCATTACTAGGAGAAACCAACCCAGTAGACAACCTCCAAATAATAACTAGGCAAAGCCCGAGCAGACACTAACCAACCACTTTCCTCACAACAATAATGCCCCAGGTAGCATGACAAGGTAAGGACAAACAATAAGTCCCCACCTAGTACAACCACATAGAAATGAAATCTGAGCACCTAAAAACCAAAACAGAAAGTAACAAGCCAACTAGAAATAGCCCACTAATGCTCCAGCAAAACCAAAGCTAAAGACAAAAAAGAATAGATAATCCACCACAAAATATAACCACTGAACACCATCCCCAACAAATACAAAAAAAACAACCAAAAACCATTCTCCAACATAGAAACAACCAGTACAAACAAGACTTAGTCAGGCAAGAAGAGCTCAGAATGGAATGAAAATCACAAACATCACAAGGTAAGGTCTGATACCACTCAATCCAACCATAAGGCCTCCCCCAACATACCAAAAAATATCAGCATGAAGCACCAAAAGAGTTACCCACCCAAAATGAACCAGATAACACCAAACCAAAAACTAGATCACCACCTTCCTCATAACCCAGAAAATACAGCAAGCCCTGGCCAAACAGTAATTCCCCACCCTACTAGAGTCCTAGGAATTCAAAATAGAAATCTTATAGCATCCAAAAAGCTTAAAAGTGAAGAAAATGACAACCAGTAAGAACTCTTCATTGATCCAGCAAAAAGCCAAGTAATGCTTCAACAAAATCAAACCAACCACCAAGCCCTAAAAAAGCCAGCCTAGTAAGCCAAGAAGCTAATAGAAGCCAGCCTACTCAGAACCTAAGGGAGGAGAGCAACAAGCAGGTCACCCATGAAATGGAGGTTGCAATCATCGCTCAACCTAAAAAAACCACAGCATAACTAGAAGAAATCCACCAACACCAAGAAAGGAAGGCCAAGGAACCTAGCAAAATAAAAACCCAGACAAGAATCCACAAACCCAAACCAACCAGCATAGGTGGGCCAACAGAAAAAAACAAGAAAATATAGAGGGAGAAAATTAACTTCTAATATAAGGAAAGGATATTTTGTCTAATCTTAAGAGGCTTTTTAGAGGAGTAGGAGCATTGGAATCCACAATGTCCATAAAATAATCAATCCCAGCCCCAAATTGAGCCAACCAAATCACACAAGCATTACCTTCCTTAATCACATTAGAAGTATCAACATAGATGAAAACCATTAAATGCTTAATATCCCTAACAATGTAAAAATCCTCGGCTTCACAAACCAAGTCCACATAATTAAAATGTCATTATTAATAGAGGGATCAGTCTCAATACTAATGCTAGCAATGTCATAGGACATACAACATCTTAAGCCATAAATAATAGAAGTAATAATAGAAATAAGAGGTTTACCACTATGAATAGGCCTTGCAAAGCTAAGAACAACATTACTAAGGCAATCTCTAATAATACCACCACACCCCATTTTAGGACTAACATTATCAATACCAACATTCATCCTAAAGCAACCCGCATTAGGTTTAACCCAATAGACAGAGAGAGGAAAAGGAGGGAGCAAAGAAACCTTTATGTTGATCCCTAATTCAAAAGAAGTATCATAAGAATCCTTGAAATCTTTAAATGAAAGAAAATTAACAGAAACCAAAATATGCAGTTTATCCTTCACTTTCTTAATAACCCTTTGAAAATCCATTTAAATGCCATTAAAGAGAGAGTTGTTTCTTTACAACCAAAGAAACCATAAAATCAGGGAAGGGGTAACATTTTTAATATAACCTTTAGAATTGACAAACCAAGCATTGAGAAGAGTAAGAATAGACATATTCACATTAAAAACATTTATTTTGAAGATATCATCAAAATAACACCAAGTTTTAACTACAAATGGACAAAAAAAAAAACATGATGCATACTCTCAGAGTAAAAATAATATTGACACTTAGAAGAAAGAACAAAACCTCTTTTGATCAAATTGTCATTCGTAGGAATAAATTTATGTAAAATTCTCCAAATGAAAGTAGCAATAGTATAAAGGATACTTTTATGCCAAATCCTCTAAAAATTGGAAGTAACAACATTCTTAGTTCTAAAATTGTTCCAAGCATCTTGTAATCTAAAAATGTCATCACTAGCCAAATTACTTAAAAGCACATCATTAGAATCCAAGTTTAAAAGAAGAGTGAGAATTTTTTTACATGATATAATCAGGAAAAACATTATCAAGCTTATTATAATCCCAAGAATTATCATTAATGAAATAATTCACCTTAACAACAACAGTAGATGTGGAATTAATGAGAGAATCATTAGAGTAAAAATTTAACCATTGATCCTGCCAAAAGAAAATATTACCACCCCCAGGCCCCTAGAGAGGTGAGGCTCCACCTCCCACCTAACCTTGCACATTCTTTGCCAAAGTTTAGAAATATCAATATTAAAAGCACAAGTTGAAGGATGCTTCCCTACATAATATTTAGAAAGCATAAATTTTGCCCACAAGGAAGACTTGGCATGAAAATTAAACCATAACTTGTAGGAGAAATCATGGGCCATGTCAGCCATGATTTTGTAGCCAAGGCCACCCTCTTTAAGAACCCCACAACACTTATCCTAGGAAGCCCAAGCAATTTTAGAGTTACTACTAGCACCTTTCCAAAAAAACTTATTAATGATTTTATCAATTATATTACAAAATAACTTAGCAGGAAGAAGAGTTTGAAAAGAATAGACAGGGAGAGAGCAAAGAACACTTCTAATCAGAACAAGCATGCTCCCAAAACTCGAGAAATTAGACTCCCAAGACTGCAGTTTATATTAAATAGAGGTAATCAAATCATAAAAAAAAAAAAGATTTCTTTCTGCCTCTAAAAAGCGGAATACCAAGATACTTTATAGGTAATTGACCATGCACAAACATAGTAAGATCTTTAATGGTCGAGATATGATCAAGATGCATATTCTCAGAAATAAGGATGCTGCATTTCTAATTATTCAAAGATAGGCCACTAATAGTGTAAAAATAATGAAAGAAATCTATAAGTTTATTAATCTTATTATGGGAAGTATTCATAAAAATGATAAAATTATCGGGAAAACAAATGTGGGATATGGGAAAATCCCCCCTAGTTTTGAAATAAAAGTTAGGGTGATTATCAAACAAGTGAGCGATGCTTTTAGATAGATAATCCATAGTAATAATAAAAAGAGCAGGAGACATAGTGTCCCGCTGCCTTAAACTATTAAATGATTTAAAAAAAACAAAGCTCTTACCATTGATAATCAAAGAGAAATAAGAACCTTCAATGCAGTTTCTAATAAGTTTAATAAAAGTTAAGTTAAAACCAAATAGTTGTAAGATATTATAGATGAATTGCCAACTAATATTATCATAGGCTTTGGAGATATCAAGCTTGAGGATAGAATTACCACCCCTCACCTAGACCTCCAAATCATGGCATAATTCTTGGGCAAGCAAAACATTATCAAAAATATTGTGGACTTTAAAAAATCCCATTTGGAAAGGAGAAATATGCTTAGGAAGAATAGAAGTAAGATGAGACATAAAATTTTTGGAAAGAAGTTTACTAAAAACAAGTGCAAAGACTAATAGCTCTGAAATCATTCTAATTATCAGCATTATTATTCTTAGGGATAAGGACAATAGAAGTAGAGGATAAAATTTAGGCATAATATGACCAGCAATAAAATCCAGAACTAGAGCATAATGATCCTCTTTAATAATATCCCAAGTTTTTTTAAAAAATTTAGTAGTAAATCCATTTGGACCAGCCACAGAGTTACCATTCATATAAAAAATAATATCCTTTAATTCATCTAAAGAGGGAATTCTATAAAGAGAAATATTATCCTCCACTGAGATGAGATTAGCGATGATAGTAGGGTTAGTAATATTACTAGGGATAAAAACCTTATTTAGCCTAACCTGAAAGTGTTGAACAACCAATATGGCAATATCGTCGGTATCTTCATTAATAGAACCATCCTCACAATTGATTTTATTAATATAATTCATAATACGTTTCCATTTGACCAAAGCATGAAAATACTTCGTATTATTATCACCATCCAACAGGTGCATAACAATAGCCTTTTGTTTCCAAAATGTTTCCTCTTGGGCATGAAGTTTAAAGAGATTAGCCTTAGCCTCTCTAAGTAAGGTAAAGTTAGCATCAAAAGGAAAACTTTGATAGTTAAGCTCAACATTATTGACATTCTCTTTAGCATTTAAAATATTAGTAAAAATATTTTTAAAAACATTATGGTTCCACCAGTTTAAAACTTGCTTAAGTCTTTTCAAATTAAACCAAGGTCTATTCATACCAAAAATAGAGTTATCAGGGTGCAGCTGCGTATTCCAATTATCCTGAATAATACTCAGAAAACAATCAAGTTGAAGCCTCATATTTTGAAAACAAAATTGAGGGAAAGAGTTCACTTGTATAGTATTAAGCACAAGGAGTAAAGGAGAATGATCGCAAAGAGTATGACTAAAATGTTTAATAGAAATAATTTTCCTACCACGTTTGCTTTGAAATTTAATAAAGCTAATATCATTGTCATCTTTAGCATAACATTTAGTAGAAAATTCTAATTCCTCATTATCAGTAAGATCATCAAGAATATGCTGAGAGAAAGAGGGGGACTTACAGTCAACAATCACATGTTTTGCCTTACCCTTTTGAGGATGCTCACCTTCCTCCAACAAATCATCATCCTCATTCACATTGTTATTTAGACCAAGTTTAAAATTTTCCTTTTCAATCAAGTCCTTCTCATTAAATCCCAACATGTTATCATAAATAATCCCTATCTCAACATTTCCAATAACATCTTCTTGATTAAGAGCAGAACAAAGAACAACATCAATAATAGAAGCTTTGTTAGTATTTAATAAGCAATCCATGATAGAAATATCATAGCTAGTAGAATTTAAAGAGATAGAATCCTTAAACCCTTGGTTTTCCAAGTTTTCACAATCACTCGGCAAATAAACCAAAGCCTTAGGCTACACAACAGCAGCAATATCCACACTAGAAGGGGCTGAATGTTCAATAACTAAAGATAAAGGACCAACATCCAGAGGTATAGGCACATCATCCAACCTATAATCCTTTCCTTTCATTTCAAAAACGAGCAAATTATCCTCCTGAATAAGAGGACCCTCTTTCTGTTGAGGCTGTTTAGTCACATCTTTATCTTCATTGAGGCGGGGATGCAACCTAAAACATTCACTATAACCATGCCCATGCATTTTACAATGTGTACAAAAATAGGCAAGATTTCAAAATCGACTTTTTGGAAGTAACTTTTAAGCTCATAACCTAGCCACACTTCAGCCGGATGCTTTTTAGAAACATCTAGTTCCACAACCCAAGCCATATAGGGACAGGATATAGAAGTAGTGGCCTGATCAATTTGTAAAGGTCTCACAAAAATCAAAGTAAGGCCAAACAAAATTGGAAAATTAAAAAAATGCAATCTCAATTCGAAGAAGAAATCCACATAGGTGCAATAGGCGATTCTTCCGTCTCATCAAAGTTAGGTGTCCACTTAAGGATACGCATTTGACAAGCTTTAATGTAGTAGGACATTCGCACAAAGATACAACTATAATCTAGGTCGTTCATTATCAGGATAGTGACATGATGAAATCTCAAAAGAAAGCCAAATATTATGAACAATAAGCAAGAAACCAACGTAGGAAGCTAGAGGGCTGAGATCCACCAACCAAATGCCAACTTCTAAACAAAAGCCCTAGATCACCCAAGAATCACTTGGGAGAGTAGAACACAACATTCGTAAAAAGTCATAAAATATTAGAGACAATGCAACAAAAATAGGTGATAGTCAGCATGCGTTGAAGATAAACGTATCTATCCTTAAAAGTGTAAATAAATTCCTTCAAGAAAAAGTGAATTCACTTCAAAATAATAAACTATCACCATTTTTGGCACAGTGGTATAACTCATAACCACAACATGCACCACATAACCCTAGGAAGAGGCACCATAGCCCACATATAATAGTGAAATCTTTACCTGGTGATAGGTGTAACTCTTGTGTCCTGATAGGTCACATAGCCTGCACTTACACAATACACCATAGGACACATCTATTATGGAGGACAAAATAACTTGCATTATAGCATAGTGTGCAAACATTTAATTCATAAATGCATAACGTGGAACTCAAACTCAGTTTGGTTCTCAAATCTAATAATTGATTGAATTTATAGGAGTGATCTCATAAAAGACCTGGTAAGAGCATGTGGTACCTGGACTATGGATGCTTAAGGAACATGACTAGAGATTTGAATAAGTTCATCTCGCTAGAGGCCATGTCAGGAGGCAAGGTCACACTAGGGACAACACCACTAGGAAAACGGTTGGCTAAGGTATAATTGGCAATTATAAAAATGTTATAATTAAAATTGTTTTTTTTTAGTCATGGGTCTAAAGTATAACTTACTAATCATTAGTCTAGTGTGTGATAAGAGTTTTGATATAAAATTCTTATATGCAAAATGCATGATCAATTTAAATGGCAAACTAGCCTTAGAAGGGAAAATGATAAATAACATTTACATGCTTAATTTGAACTACATTGAATATTATAATTCCCTATATTTAAAAATAATAATTGATGAAACTTGGTTATAGTATAGGAGACTATGTCATGTAAGAAGAAAAACTATTATGAATATTACCCAAAAAGTCCTAGTTTGAAGCATACCCAAGTTAGATTTCACTAATGACCACCTATGTGATGTCTATCAATAAGGAAAATATATTAAGCTTTCTTTCCATTCAATTAAGGAGATCAACACCTCTAGGCTTCTAAAAATTCTCCATATGGCCTATTTGGACACGTTAGAACAATAAGCATGGGAAGGAAGTCATATAGATTTGTAATGATTGATGACTATTCTAGATTCACTTGAGTTAGATTTCTAGAACAAAATAGTTAATTATTTGAGGATTTTAAAACCTTCCCCACCAAAATAAAAGGAAATTTAGGATGTAGATTATTAACCATTTATAGTGATCATGATTAAGAGTTTAAAAATGAGAAATTTAAATCTTTTTGTTAGAAGATAGGGATACAATATAACTTTATTTCCCCTAAAACCCCTGATAAAAATGAATAGCTAGAAGAAAAAAAATAAAACATTGGTAGAAGCTGCTAGGGCTATGCTAGCTAAATATTCTCTCCCTTGATACATCTCAGAAGAAGTATAAAATACTACTTAGTATGCTTTGAATATGGTGGATGTAAAATCCAAATTAAATAAAACACCCTATAAAATCCTTAAGGGTAGGACATCCAACCTTTTTAACTTACTTGTCTTTTGGTGAAGATGCTTTATCGTAATCAATGAAAAATCACCCTAATGAAAATTTGATCCCAAATCAGATGTAGGAGTCTTCTTAGGTTATTTATCTATATGGAAGGCCTATAGAATTTTCAATAAGAGGGCCTTAGTAGTAAAAGAGTTTACATATGTGGTGTTTGATGAAACAAACAAGACCTATGAATCTAAACTAATAGAAAAATAAGTAGAGGTCATCTAAGGGGTAGAGCCCATTGACCTAGGAGATAGAGTATAACCTGAGAAACCCTTGCTAAGAGAATTGAGATACTCATCTAGTCATTCTAAAGAACTGATCCTAGGAGAACCATTTGAAGGTGTTAGAACTAGGAATGTGTTGAGATAGTTTCTATTTAGTTTTGCATGTTTGATTATTATTTCTCCTAACATATTTTTAGAATAAATATTTTGTCTCTTGTGTGTACTAACATTTTAGGAAAATCATACTCTGGATTGTTAAAGACTTCAAATCAAGATCACTTTAGAGTATATTGTAAATTGAAGTATATATTTTTCATCTTTATTAAGTTTGAGAGAGGGTGATTATAATTGACTAACTAAGCACACACACACCGGGGAGAGTTTTAAAATTCATATTTTTTAAACTGATCGTACAGTACGAAACAACTTCGTACAGGATGATCTGATAAGTTATTTCCCCAATGAGTAATGGAGCGAACATAAATGACCCAAAAATTTTAAGTACAGATCATACGGATGATATTTTTCATTTATACCAGGATGATGCCCTCTGGTTCTTCCTAAAATGAAGTTTATACTGATGATATTTTTTATTCATACCGGGATGATGCGCTATGGTTTGACCTCGAATGAAGTTTGTATGGATGATGTTTTTCATTCATACCAGGATGATTCCCTCTGATTCCTCCTCAAATGAAGTTTGTACAAAAAATGTTTTTTGTTCGTACCGAGATTATGCCCTCTAGTTCATCCTTGAATAAAGTTTGTACGGATAATATATTTTGATCGTACCAAGATGATGGGCTCTGGTTCCTCCTCGAACGAAGTTCGTACATATGATATTTTTTATCATACCAGGATGAATGGCTATGGTCTATTTTCGTTCATTTCATCTTGATTGTTCGTACAAACTAACTTTGAAATTTTCTATGTTCATACCAGACAAACCAAGTTCATACCGAATGCTGATCGAATATGAATTGATTTTGTACCGATTCATAATGGGTTCATACGTAATAGTTTTTAAAATGTCCATACGTATGAAATACGATCACACATTACGATCGTGGATGGTCAAATTTGAAAATTTAGTTTTCTGGACTATTTTTTGTGTCTTTTCTATAAAAGGTCCACTACAAACTGTCACTTAATCTTTTTGTCATCTAATCTTCATAAATTCTAAAGGGAAATTGAAGGAGAGAATGTGAGAGAGTGTTTGAGAGAGATTTCTTCCTAGTAAAGCATAAAGGGTTCACAAGGTTACTCAAGGGTAAGGATCTCTGTATTTTATTTATGTTTCTTCACTCTTTCTCTTGATTTTCTAGATTACTTATGTGAAGATCTTTCAAGAAGTTCCAGTTCTCTGCTGACATTTAGAGGGTGTAAAAGGAATAAGGTTCTCTTCCTACACTTGGAGAGTGTGAACAGTCGAAGGTTCTCTGCATACACTTGGAGAGTGTGAATAGCAGAAGGTTCTTTGCCTACACTTGGAGAGTATGAACAGCCGAAGGTTCTCTACCTACACTTGGAGGGTGTGAAAGGATGAAGGTTCTCTGCCTACACTTAGAGGGGGTGAAAGGATGACAATTTTCTATCTCACTGGGGATCAGTGGAAAAGAATTTTTTAAAGGCTTCTCCGCCTTACTGTGGGGGAAAAAGGAGAGTCACTTTGGTAATAGTGAAATACTTGAGGTGGGAGGCTTCAGTGAGTAGATGTAGGTCACGTTTGACTGAACAATTATAAACCTTTATGTCATTTTTATTTCCACAGCTTTAACTTCCGCAAGTTTATTTTTTTGTGGTTGAAAAAATATTTTAAAAATTTTAAAATTAACTTACTACAAATTATTAATCGGTTTTTCACATTTTTAATCCAAGAGTGTTAAAATTTTAAAATTACTAATTTACCCCCTCTTGGTTAGCCTTGGGAAATTAGATAAGGTTTAACAACCTATTATAGATTCAACAAGTTACAACAAGTGGTATCAGAGATTTGTTTTAAATTCATAAGTTTAGACTATTTCTTGATTAACAAGCATTACTATATTTGGAAATTGAAACACACCAGGAGGATATTCGAACACTAAACTTCCTTTATTTGATAACATTCTTCTCAATTTTGGAAGACACTCATGTCTATATTTTTATAGTCACTTGATTATCGTATGTGAATCTTAGTTCAAGAAGGATAGATAAAACCAACTATATTAGTTGATGGTATTAGAGTTGATATTCCCTTTGCTAATTAAACTAGAATAACGTGACTTAGCACAATTAAATGCAAAGTATCTAAATAGTTTCTTTTGTGCACTTAAATATGAAGACTAAATACGAGTTTCCACTTACAAAAGTGGAAAGGACATATGGGATAGATTTTGTATAACTTATCAAGGGGCTAACGAAGTTAAGCAATCTAGACTTAATATCTTGTTACATGACTATGAATTGTTTTGCATGAAATCCAATAAATCTATTTCTAACAAGTACATAAGATTCACACAAATAGTCACTTCTTTATATGCATTAGGTAGGGAGTTAACGAATGTTGAAATGGTTAATAAGATACTTCATTGTTTGCCAACTACATATGATGCTAAGATAACTGCAATTACAGAGTAAAAAGACTTAAATATTTACTCTATTGATAATCTTCGTGGATCACTAATTGCTTACGAGCAAGGGGTGAGTCAAAGAAAGATTGATGTAGGAGATCCACGAAAGGAGAAGAATATTGCACTTAATGTGGAGGAGTCGAAGAGTGATCTATCATAACCTGAGGATGAGGACGACATCGCCTTGATGAATAGACAATTTAGGAACTTTCTAAAGAGGAAGCAGAAGAGACGCCAACAGTGGAATAGAGATAAATTCTATAAGAATGTTAAGATTTCTAATGATGTGATTTGCTATGAGTGTAGGAAACCTAGACATGTTAAATCAGACAACCCAAAACTTAAAGCCACTCCCAGCAAGGAGAAGGCAGAGGAGAAACCAAAAGAGAAGAAGGGAAAGAAAAAATTTCGAAGAGCTTTTTGGGCGGACTTAGCATCAGACTCGTTAGAAATTAAAAAGGGGTAAGAAGTCACCAACTTTTACTTAATGGTAGATAATCATGATCAGTTAGATCAAGAAGAGGTATGTGACTTAACCTATGCTGAATTATTAGATGTTTCTGAAAGAATACATAATGTATATATGAAGTTAAAGAAAATGTATGCTAGTCTGAATATATAATTATAAGAGCTGTAGAGAGAATAAGAAATCCATAGGAAAGATCATGCATTAATTTATAACAACCACATGAGCTTACTTAATGAATTTGATAATTTAAATAAGGAGAATGAGATTTTGAAAACATCCTATGCTCAATTGGAAAAAGAATTTAAAAATTTTAAGGATGAATAAGAAAATAGAGAGTATCATTTGAATTTTTTCAATCATGTGTTAGAAGATGTAAATGCATTTTTGAAGTTGAAAGTAAAAGAACTTGTGGAAAATAGGAAATCACCAATACTTGAAGATTTTTCTAATTCTAGTTTGTATCCAAAATTTTTGTAACCCAGGAATAGATAGAGTAGTTATAGAAGATTAAGAAATCCATTTCCTATAGTTAAATAATTTTCTTGTGAATTGTTTGGACATATAGCACACACTTGTACTTTATATAAAAAAAATCATTTAATGTGGAGACCTTAGATGCATAAACCTAGACACATCATATATGCATCTATTTATAATTTGCTAAAAGGTGAACCCAAGCTTGTTTGGGTTCCCAGTTCTAACATTTGATGATTTTATAGGCATGCTCTCATACAAGGCCTCATGAGAGCATTTAATACCTGGACAGTAGTGGCTCAAAGCATATGACTATAGATACTACATAATTTATAATGCTGGAAGCCAGGAATGGAGGCAGGATTACACTTGGAGATAACACCACAAGGAAGGTGGTTGGATTAGGTATGATTGAAAATTTGAAAAACTTCTTTATTGAAAATGTGCTACTAGTTAAACTTTTTCCTACTAGCTGCATTTTAGGCCTAAATGATAATGATGTTTTGCATGAAAAAAGGGTAAATAATGTTTATATGTTAGATTTAAATTTTATCAAAACTCTTACTATTTTTTGTTTGAAAATTATTTCTGATGAATCATGGCTTTGGTATATGATACTTTATCACTCTAGCATAAAAAATCTTAGAAGAATTACCCAAAAGAACTTAGTGAGAGGTATACCAAAACTAGACTTTACTAAGGATCACCTTTGTGATGCGTATCAATTAGGAAAGCAGGTGAAGTCCTCTTTTTAACCCATTTAGGATCTTAGAACTAGCAAGCCTTTAAAGATTTTACATATGGATCTTTTTGGACCGGTAGGAATAGTAAGTCTAGGAGGGAAGATATACGGATTTGTGATAGTGGATGATTTTTCAAGATTCACTTAGGTTAAATTCTTATATCATAAGAGTGAATCATTTGAGGAGTTTCGAGATTTTTTTACTTGGATTCAAAGGAAATTAGGATGTCAGGTTTTGACAATTCAAATTGATCATGGTGGTCAATTTGAAAATAAAAAATTTGAGGATTTTTGTAAAGAGAAAGGAATTGATTATAATTTTTCAGCACCTAGAACCCCTCAGCAGAATGGGGTAGTCGAAAGGAAGAATAAAACATTAATAGAAGTCGCTCGAGCCATGTTAACAGAATATTCACTTCCTAAAAATTTTTGGGCTGAAGCGATTAAGGGGAGAAAACCTAATTTGTCATATTTGCATGTTTTTTGCTATAAGATGTTCATATATAATAATAGAAAATCTACCTTAGAAAAATTTGATCCAAAATCAGATAAAGGAATTTTTCTTGGATACTCTAGTGTTGGAAAATCTTATAAAGTGTTTAACAAAAGAACTTTGGTAGTTTAGGAGACCACATATTTGATGAATATGGAATTTTGGATGAGCCAAATGTTGAAGAGGATGAGATAGAAATAAACTCCCAAAAGATTGAGAAAATAAATTTGGATGAAAATTTAGAGTTAAAAAAACCCTTTACCTAGAGAATTGAGATTTTTTATTAAGAGAAAATGATTTTCTAGTGAGAGACTGTGAGAATTTCTAGTGAGAGAACAATTTTCAAAAAATCATTTGGTGGTGAAGAAGCGGCGGCCAATGGCGGCGGTTGATCGCCAATTATTAGCTGGTGATTATCCAAAAGGAGTTCGACAATCTACTTCTGATGTACAAAAATGAATCTTCAATAACAATTCTCCTCTGGTGTTTGGAAATTCAAATTCAGGAATCAACTCAAGGGCTGGAAATAATGGTGCGAGGATTTCTTCATATGCTAAACCGTTGATGATCAATGAAGCAAAACCTTTACCAGTTGTAGAAAAATGTAAAGGAATTGCTATCTCAGATGATCCAAAATTCCTCAAATTTAATAAGTCCGTATCGACTATGTTAACAGAAACAAATGAAGATGGTTTGAAAGTTGTTGGAATTCAAGAGAATTCAGATAAAACCGATACATGCAAAAAAATTGTTGTGAATCAAATGTATGCAGAGGAGACTGATTTGAATAAGGTTTGAATGTGTGATTCAGCTATAAGAGGCCATGGTATTTTGAACAATGAAGAAGCCAGTTTATCTAAAGAGCAAACTGGGAACAATCTGATGAATGCTTGGCAAAAGAAATCCAATAAAAGGATTTCTGATTCTGACTGGAATTTTGGAAGTTGTATTTCTGAAGATGGCTCAACAATTCAGTCGTATGAAGGAAAAGTTTTGGAAAATACCAAAACTTTTCAGAAGGCTTTAGTGATTAAAGCATTTGGAGAGAATGCCTCTTCATTTATGGTAAATACTGAACTGAGGAGACAATGGTCTCAAATGGGAAATTTTAAGCTAACTTGTCTTGGAAATGGATGGTGCTTGAGTTTATTTGAAAATGACGAAGCTGTGGAATCGGTTCTCGCTAATGTACCCTGGTACGTGAAGGGTAACATTATTGGAGTGGATAGATGGAGCCAATCTTTTTCTCCCAATTCGTTGAAAGGTTTGACTGCACCAATTTGGGTAAGAATGCCAAACTTACCTCTTCACTATTGGGATCCTATAAATGATTGTAGGATTGCCTCAAAGGTTGGTAAACCTTATTTACTTGATGAAAATATGTTTCAATGGGGGAGACGTGAGTTTGCAAGGATTTTTTTTCATATAAAACTTGAAGAATCTCTACCTCTTGGAGTTTGGGTAGAAGGAAAATCTGGTAAATTTTATCAAAAAGTTGAATATGAAAAGGTTCCTAATATTTGTTTTGGTTGTGGTAAAATTGGACATGACCAAATGAATTGCCATAAGAAGGTTGTTGCAAAGTCATCAAAAAGTATAGATGCATATGAACGCAATGTGAATGATCCTTGAGTTATTCCTATCAAAGATCAATTTGTTGAAGCTGGTACAGTTGATGACAGTGGATATGGACCTTGGATCCATGTCAGATATGGAAGAAAGAATTCTGATGGGATTGGCTAAAGGAAGAATTCTAATGGGATTGGCTTTCGTGGGAAGAAAAATGTTGCAGACAATACTACAAATAAGATTAGTTTGAATCAGGGGAACAAGAAAATATTTAGAAAGAAAATTATTGATAGTGCTGAAAATGTTGAAGCAGATAGGCTAGCTGTTCGTGTTTTTTATGAATAGGACAAAGAAAATCTCTGGAATTTATTGAAGTCCAAGACATTCCAAATACAAATAAATTCTATGTTCTTACTAATCTAGTGAAGGAAGATGTTTTGCAAATTGTTGTAAATGTTAAACCTGGAACAGAGATTGTTGAAGGAAATGGTGAGACATAGCTATGATATTTGTCCCATAATGGCTTCAATTATGTTTTGGAATTGTAGAGGAGCCAAAAAAAAAGAGAGGCTTCTCTATACTTTAGGGAGATGGTGAAAGAGAACAATGTGTTTTTGGTGGGCTTTTGGAAACCAAATCCTTAAATTTCAGCAATTCTGATATTTACAACCTTAATGGGAATGAATGGGAATTTGTTCAAGTTCCTGCTGTTGGTTTATCTAGTGGAATTTTGATATTATGGAAGTTCAAGAAAACTTCATTTAACTACTTATTTGCTTCTAATCAAGCTATCATTGGTGATCTTGAAGTCATGAAGATGGGGAAGTGGAGAATAGCCACGGTTTATGGTGGTAGAGAAGCGGTTCATAGAAGAATTTTGTGGGCTAATCTTGAAGAGTTATTCTCTAACAGCAATCCCCTAATTATTGGGGGTGATTTTAATTACATTTTGGCTAATGAAGATAAACGAGGAGGAAGACCTTTTCGGTTCTCTCAGGGAGCTAGAGAAATGAGCTCATTCTTTCAAGATGTGACCTTCATGAAGTAAATATTGTTGGACCAAGATTCACTTGGTGCAATAATAAAAAATGGTAATGCTAAAATCTTAGAGAGGTTGGATAGATTCTATGTGAATCTGGTTGCTTTGAAGTTCAACCGGATGTTGGTGAGACATTTGACAAGGGTGGCATCAGACCATTGTCCTATCATATTGATTTTTTTGGATGTTAATTTTGTAGTAGATAAAATCATAAGATTTGATAAAGTTTGGGCTTCATATCCAGCATCAATTAGAGTAGTTAAAGCAGCTTGGTCCAAGAAGACTAGTGGAGATAATGTTCAGGTGTTAAATCTTAAATTTTGTAGAACTATGAAGGCACTCTTTTATTGGAGTAGAGACAAATTCAAATAGTTTGAACAGCAAAAAGTATCCCATAAGTCCAAAATTCAAGAGTTACAAACTAAGGAGGCGGAGATTGGATGGCTGACAGAGGAGGAAGTCTTCATTCTTCGATCTTATGTTGGAATATTTGAATTCTGTATTGGAAAGGATGAACACTTGGTGGAAGCAAAGAGCAAAGATAAGCTGGATGAAGCGAATTCACACTAATACCAGTTTCTTTTACTCTTTTTCTTCAGTAAGGAAGAACTCAAACTGTATTTATAAAATTAAAAATGAAGATGGATCAGTAATTGAGGATCAGAAGCTCATTTCTGAAGTTCTTTTTTTAATTTTTTTAGTAGAAAATGGAATAGAAGAGAGGGTTATCTGGATGGATGGCCATGTCCTAGTTGAATGATTGATGAGGAGGATAGAACAAATTTAATCAAAGATCTTTCTATGGAAGAAATGGAGAATGTTGTATTTCATACAAATGGCAGCATTACACCTGGAAATGATGAAGTCACCTATTCCTTCATGAAGCATTATTGGAATATAATCAAGAAATGGAGAATGTTGAATGAAAAGAGACTCGTTTGGTTCTAATTCCAAAAGTGGTGGTTCTTCCTTACCAAGCCATTATAGACCTATCAATTTATGTAGGTCTATTTATAAGGTGGTAGCTAGAATTTTATTGAATAGAATGAAGATCATGATTCAAAAAGAGGCGTCGGTGGAGCAAACTGCTTATATCAACGGAAGAGTAATGGGGGGTCATATGCTATTGCCTCAGGAGATTTTTCAGAAAATCAAAACTTCAAAATCTTTAAAAGGCTTGGTTTCTTTTAAAGTTGATTTGGAACAAGCATATGATAGCATGAGTTGGAATACTCTTAAAGGTATTTTAAAATACTTTGGTTTTTCAGAGATTTTCTCTAGATGGATCATGGAATGTGTAGAATTTCCTAAATTCTCTTTGCTATTAATGGTAGTATTTATAGCTGGATTCATTCGGAGAGTGGATTTAGACAAGGGTGTCCTCTATCACTCTATCTATTCATTTTATGTGCTCAATTGTTCACTAACCGGTTCAATCTAAACAAGATAGCTATGAGTATCCAGATTGGAAGGAATTTGCCAAAGATATCATACCTTTTATATGCAGATGACATCATTATCTTCTCTCATGCTAGTCTTAAAGAAGTTAGAGAAGTCAAAGAATCAATTTCAAATTTTTATTGCTGGACAGGGAAGAAAGTTAATGCTGAAAAATCTGTAATGTTATTTGGTAAACATGTTGAAATAAGGAAGACAAAAGCTATTGAAAGAATCATGGGCTTCAAAGTGGTTAGACAATTCTTGTATCTAGGAGTAAAATTGGCATTGAGAAGATTAAAAGCTGTAGATTTTTATATCATTGTGGAGAAAACTATGAATCTTACGGCAGTGTGGGGTAGCAAACATCTTTCTTTGGCTAGTAAAATGTTGTTGATCAAAACAACGTTGCGCTCTATCTCAAATTTTTATTGCACTTATTCATTAGTGCCTAAAAGCATTCTAAAAGAAGTTGAAAGACTTTGTCGTCAGTTTATTTGGAACAAATAAGATGGGCAGTTGGGTTTGCATTATGTCAGCTGGAATAAATTGTGCAAACCAATGGATCAAGGATGAAGAGGTATTCGATCTTGTGTGGATAGTGTGGATGATTTAAGAGCTAAGTTATCTTGGAGAGTTATTCAGGATAATGAGTCTTCGCTATTTCAAATGTTAAACCAAAAATATGGAAAATGGTGGGATGACTCTGAGAATGCAGCTGTAACTTCATCTACTGGAAAAATTTTATCCAGTGGTAAAAAGGCGATAAAATCTATAGTAAAGTGCGAAGTTACAAATGGTTGTTTTATCAACATCATGGATGAAATTTGGATTATGGATAGAAAACATAGCTCATGGCCTACATTTGTTTCAGTTCAAAGCTGTAGAGGAGGATACAATGGATTGCTTAATTGCAAATGGTAAATGGAATGATATGAAACTTAAACATTTTTTGGGAAGGAGATTTGTAAAATAATTATGAAGATTGAAATTCATATGGATCATGATAATGACAAACTTGAGCTAATCCATCAGCATTTGGGTTATTCAATTTCTTCACTGATTTATAGAAATTCAGAGATGTAGGAACATAAGTGTATGTTCTGGAATTGTTAAAAAAAAAGCATGATTGAGCTCAAGGGTTGAAGTCTTTTGGTGGAGGTTGTTCAATAATTCTTTACCTACTTATGAATTCTTTTATCAGAGAAGAATACAGGAGAATTTCTTCTATCAAAGGGGTTGTGAACATATTGAAGATGTTGATCACAAAACGGTATCCTGTAATAAATTCAAGAATTTTATTCAAAGCTTGAATAAATGTGGATTTCAATTCAAATACTTTGATTCATTTCAATCTTATTGGAGGTGGATGGAAGAAAATCAAAGTAAACAAGGATTCATGGTGAATGTTTATTGCAATGCAGTATATTTAACTTGGAATTCCATAAACAAATTCATTCATGGGGAAGTAGAAGATTGTTCACGCTCTTAGCTACTTATGTTGTAAGTATGGCCTCCATTTCTTTTACGGCTGATGGAAAAATGGGACACTGGGGTACGAATCGGTCGTCTAGACTGTCAAATACTTTGTACCCTCCTCCTCCCAATTGGATAAAAATTAATGTTGATGTTTCCTTATTAAAAAATTACAAGGCCGGAATTGGTGGTGTTGTCCGTGATAGTAAAGGAAGATTGTTTTTGGCTTATGGTCATTCTTGTATGCATTGGGACATTGCTTCTCTTTAGCTTTTTTTGGTCCAGTTCATAAGGGAAATCAAGAAGGATTGGTTGCAAGATTATCAAGGAATTATTATTGAAGGAGATAACTACAATGTAATCAAATATTTTCAAGGCTTTGAAGGTAAGTGTAAAGATGATCTTTTACTGTTAAAAGATCATAAGTTCATTTATTTTATTTGGGTAAATAGTGAATGTAATAAGTTAGCTAATCTATGTGCTAGCTATGACATTTGCAATAATTTTTGTTGGGAGGATTTATCCTCTAATAAGATTCCTTCCTTGTTCTCTAATTTGTTAAAGGAGGAATCTATAGTTTCTAGTAGTTTGAAATTTGTTTGCTTTGGTTAATAAAAGTCAGCCTTGCGCTTTTAAAAAAAAATAAAAAGAGAATTGAGATTTTCTAAAAGCCATCCTAAGGAATTAATTTTAGGTGAACCTAGTGAGGGTGTTAGGACTAAGAATGGACTGAGCAAAGAAGTCAATCATTCTGCCTTTATTTTTACAATAGAACCCACAAATATAAATCAAGCACTTTTGGACGAGTTTTGGATTTTTGCAATGCAAGAAGAATTGAATCGATTTGTAAGGAATGATGTTTGGGAATTAATTATAAGGCCAAAGGATCAAAGTGTAGTTGGAACTCAAGAGTTGTGGTTAGAAATAAGGCTAGATTGATAGCTAAGGGGTATAATCAGACTAAAGGAATTGATTTAGAGGAGCCTTTTTCCCCTGTAGCTAGACTTGAAGTAATTAAGATTTTTTTAGCCTTTACCTACTTTAGAGGATTTAAATTGTATCAAATGGATGTTAAAAGTGCCTTTTTAAATGGAGTGATTCAATAGGATGTTTATGTTGAACAACCTCTAGGTTTTTAAAATTTAAAATACCCAAATCATGTTTTTAACTTGAAAAAGTCATTGTATGGATTGAAACAGACACCTAGGGCTTGGTATGAGAGATTGAGCACATTCCTACTTGAGAGATCTTTTGTAATAGGATGTATGGACTTAACTATCTTTTTAAAGAAATTAAGAGACGATATACTCATTGTAAGAATTTATGTTGACGATATCATCTTTGGATCTACAAATAAAAAACTTTGTGATGATTTTTCTAAAATAATGAGTAGTGAATTTGAAATGAGTCTAATGGGAGATTTGAGTTACTTTCTAAGCTTTAGCATTAAGCAAAATGAGGAAGGTATATTTCTTAATCAGTCGAAGTATGTTAAGGACATCCTTAAAAAGAATGAAATGAATAATGCTAAAACTGTCAGTACATCTATGAGTTCCTTAGTACAGTTGTATAAGAACCAACAACAACGACGACGACAACATCAAGCCTTTATCCCACTACGTGAGGTCGACTTCATGAATCCTTTTTCTCCATTGTGTCCCATTAAAAGTCAAATTCTCGTTTAAATCTAATAAAGAAAGGTCATTCCTAATATTTCTTAACCAAGTCTTTTTAGGTCTACCCCTACCTTTCTTAACACAAGTCAAATCTAATACCTCTACTCTCCTAACCGGGTCATCGAAAGGCTTCCATTTTATGTGACCAAACCATCTAAGGTGACTCTTTCTAATCTTATCTTCTACGGGAGCTACTCCAACCTTTTCACGTATATGCTCATTTCATATCCTATCTCTAAGGGTAAATCCACTCATCCACCTGAGCATCCTTATCTCTGCCACACTTAACTTAGTTTTGTGCTTCTCTTTTAAAGGCCAACATTAGGCACCATAAAGCATATGACTTGATCGCTCAAAGTCACAATCCCCTCACTAGGTCTATTACTACTAAACTTACACTCCATATATTCCGTTTTAGGTCTACTCAAGTGAAAACCTTTAGACTCTAAGGTTGACCTCCATAATTCAAGTTTACCTTCAACTCCCTCTCTAGTCTTATCAACAAGAAGAATATCATCAGCAAAAAGCATACACCAAGGTACATCCTCTTGCAAATGTCTACTGAGAACATCCAAGACTAAAGCAAAAAGATATGGGCTTAAGGCAGATCCTTGATGTAACCCAATCGAAATAGGGAAATACTTGGTCAATCCACCTTGTGTTTGAACACAAGTAATATCTCCTGCATACATATCTTTAATGATTTGAATATAAGCATTATTGACTCCTTTATTTTCAAGAACTCTTCATAGCACTTCTCTTGGAACTTTATCATATGCTTTTTCTAAATCAATAAATATCATATGTAGATCCTCCTTATTTTCTCTATATTTCTCCATCAAGCCTCTTAATAAATGTATGGCTTCCATAGTCGACCTACCCGGCATGAATCCAAATTGATTTTGAGAAACATTAGTATCAGGTCGCAACCTATGCTCCATAACTCGCTCCCATAGTTTTAAAGTATGACACATTAACTTAATACCTCTATAATTCTCACAATCTTGTGCATCACCTTTATTCTTAAAAATATGAATTAACATACAGTTGTATAAGGTCCCAAAAGAAAAATTTATTGATCAAAAGAAATTTATATGAATTATTGGATCTTTTCTTTACTTGACTGCTAGCAAACTTGATATTATGATTAGTGTTTATTTGTGTGCTAGATTTTAATCAGATCCAAAAGAATCACATTTGAAAGTAGTGAAAAGAATTTTGAGGTATCTCTTGGGAACTAAGAACTTAGGGATTTGGTATCCCAAGTTTAACTCTTCATTTGAAATAATTTGATATTCAAATTCGAACTTTATAGGTTGTAGGGTTGATAGAAAGAGTATATATGGAACTTATCAATTTATTGAAAATTCTTTAATTTCTTGGTCCAGTATAAAACAGAATTTTGTAGCCCTATCTACTACTGAAGCTGAATACATTGCCTTAGGAACTTATGTGGCACAAGTTCTTTAGTTAAAATAGCAGTTGATTGACTTAAGGATTTATAATAGACACAATTCCAATTTATTATGATAACACTAGTGCCATTTTCATTTCAAAGAATCTTATTCAACATTCTAGAACCAAACATATTGACATAAGGCATCATTTCATAAGGGATCATGTATCTAAAGAAGAAATTAAACTAAATCATGTTTCAATTGAAAATCAACTTGTAGACATTTTTATAAAACTACTAACCTTTGATACCTTTAGCACATTAAAAACAAGGCTTGGTGTGATTGACCTAAATGCTTAATCAAAATTTTTTACAAACTTAATATGTGTGTTTGTGTATTTTTTGTTTTTGATCTGTATGTGCATTTTTGTGTTTGTTTCAGTGTTTTTGTGTAGTGTATTTTTGAAATGTTTTCCATCAGATTTCTTATTTTTGATCGATAGTGCAAATTTTTCTAAGTGTTCTATTCGTACTGTACAAAATTCCTTCATATTGTACAAATTTTGTAGCGTATTGATCATTGGGTAGGACATATTACGTATCATTTTTGTTTTTCAATACAGTTCATCTGTATGATCCCCAGATCTTCCAGATGATGTGTATTCATTCATATGTATGCATGTAGATAGTTATACGGGCATAATTAGTTATTAAACTATACGTACGTATTAACTTGGAGTTCGTACATATGAACATGAGGCATTCAATGTGGGGGGACGATTCAAGCCGTCATTAAAATGATCTTAAATAACTGATCATCTCGGATGAACACCTATTTGTCTGTACGATTGTATGGTCAAAAAGTTTGTATGAAAGGATGTCTCATAACTTGTGTAATTACAAAAAGTCATTTTGTTTTGAATGCATTCATTCATACATATGAAATTTTATTTCGTACGTACGAACTCAAGCATCGTACTGTATGAACCTCTATTCGTACGTATGAAAGGTCTTTTTTTCTTTAAATAGAAGGGCTTTAGAACTCAAATCTCATTCACTTTAATAGCCTTTCAAAACCTTCTCATCTTTCAATCTTTCAATGGAAAGCTCTAGCAAGAAGGGTAGACTTACCAAGGGTCTATCTTCTAGGAATGATGAAGACAACTTTCTATCTAGAACTAATGAGGAATCATTTCCTAGGTTGGTGTCTACCAAAATCACACCTTCTAGAGTTATTCTTCTAGGAAATATTAAATTTCAAGTAATGCCACTTTTCGCCTCCATCCAATTTACTTTTATTCTCACTCTGATTCACTCCTACAATAAGGACACTTTTCACTACTTTCTTGCCAATATGACCTTTGGCACTGATCAAACTAGGATTAGATCTTATGTTTTGAAGAAGCAGGTAGAAATTACTAAGGAAGATTTATGGGCATTTTTGAATTTAATGATCGAAGGAATTAGAGCCCACACTTTTTCCTCTACTTCTGATTATGACTGGACTAAAAAAAATATAGTGATTAGAGGGATTAGAGAAGTATGCCATTTGCCTAAGGTATCCACTCTAAACCAAAATGCTAGGATCATTTAGCATGTTCTTAGAACCTCTATAATTCCTAAAGCTGGTGATCATATCAATATTACTCCTCTTCTTTCTACTGTCACTTACCTTATAATGATAGGTCAACCTATAGATGAAGCCCAACTTATTATTGACTATATTTATGGGCTTTCTGAAATTGGCCATGTCTCTCATAAAAGAAATAAAAATATTGCCTTAGGACACTTAGTGACCTACATTTTTGAGAAGAAGTATAATCTAGTTCATCTTGATGCTCATCTAGAAATAACTATCTACTTTACTGATGCTTTATTCTAAGCAATTTTTTGGAGAGATGATGGAAGTGAAGATTCTGAGGGAGAAAGGAGAACACCTGCACCTGCACTTGCTCCTCCTCGTGGACCATACTTTCAGGATATGGTCCAGCATTTTGATAGACTTGAGATTCATTTTGATTAGCGCTTTGATCAAATTCAGACACATCTTCAACAGCATGATGCTCAATACCATCAGGACATGGGTTAGATTCAAAGTTAGTTTGAATTAATGAACACAAATGTGGCTATGATGAATACCTATTTTAATATCTTCAACCAATCACCTCCTCTAGACCAGGGACCCTCAGAGTGATACATGTGCTTCTTATGTGATTGTCTTTGCTGTGCTTAGTGATATGATGTCATGACTTCTATTCTTTTTGTGATTATCTTTTGTTTTTAATTTTATATTTGATGATGTGATATTTGTAGTTGAATTGATATCATCTAAACTTCATTGTATTATCTTTATCTTAATATCAATAAAAACTATCTTTCCTTGTTATAGTTGATTTTGGTCTCTATTAGAAATGTTCATTAGCCTATATGATTATCCTGACTTAATCGATCTAAAAAGTGGTATAATATGAACAACACTATAAAATCAGTTTCATTAAAAAATCTAATTTTTTTATAAATATAAGTCAATTTATTACTCGATTAAGTTAAGACTATCGAATTCATGTTCTTTTTAGGCATACAAAATTTTAACATTATTATTATTATTTTGATGTTTTATTCTTTTTTATTTCTCTTTTCAATATAAGTATCTTTGTACTTAGAGAAATTTGAGCTTTTAGATTATTGATTTTGGAAAGATCAATTAAAATTTTGAGAAATGTACAAATATACAAAAGTCAAAAGAATGTGCAATCGTTCACAAATTAAAAAGAGCACAAAATTAGCTCAAATACAGAAAAGATGCACAAAGTATGCCACAACTATTGAAAAGATGCACAATGTATTCCATAACTATTAAAATATCTAGGAAGAGTGTCTCAACTAACACTACCCTAGTAGCTTTTACCAAACCTCTATTCTTTCTTTATGTTATTCTAATTTGCTGAGGAGTTCTAAGGGCAGAGAAGTTTTGCTCTATTCCTATCTCTTGAAAGAAGGATTCAAATTTTCCTTTTAAAACTCTCCACCATAATCAATATGGATTGTTAAGATTTTGCATCCTAATTTTTATTGAATACAAGTGGAGAAGTCTTAAACCCCTCAAATAAATCATTCTTGTGTGCTAAGAATCTTATCCAAGTGAATCTAGTGAAGTCGTCTATAATTACAAATCCATAATACTTTTTACATAGGCTAGTTGTGCTAACGGGTCCAAATAGGTCCATGTGAAGGATTTCTAGTGGCCTTGATGTAATCACATCCTTGATTAAATGAGATGATGATTTAATTTGTTTTCCTAGTTAGAAGGCGTCGCATAGATAGTCCTTAGTGAAGTCTAATTTAGTTACACCTCTCACTAGGTTTTTCTAGGAGATAATTCTAAGTATTTTCATACTAGCATGGCATAGTCTCCTATGCCATAGCCACAAGTCAACTATTATTATTTTTAAACACAGTGAATATGAATTTTTAATGCCATCAAGATCTAACATGTAAATAATATTTATTTATTTTCTTTATAATACAAGCTTATCAATTAAACTCATCAAACATTTGCCAGAAAGAAATTTTATGTCAAAACCTTTGTCCCATAATTGACTAATATTTAACAAATTATGTTTTAAACCATCAACAAATAAAACATTTTCAATTAAATTTTTTTTAGCATTTCCAACAATATCAGAGCCCACCACGTTCGTAGTGGTGTTGTCTCCTAATGTCTCATCGCCTCCAGTTCTTGCCTCAAGTGTAATGAACTTCTTCAAGACTCTAGTCATATGTCTCGAGCATCCACTGTCTAGGTACCACATGCTCACACTAGGTCTTTTGTTATAACACCCCTATAAGGTCATTCAAGGGTTAGATTTGGGAACCTAAGTTAGTTTGGGTTCCTCCTTATGCTTGCATGAATGAGATCTATGCATGCTATGCTATGATGAATGAAATTTCGGTATCCATACTAGGGGTGTCCTATGGTGAATCGTGGAAGTGCAGACTATGTGGCATAGCATGACACAAGATAAGCACCTAACACCGGGATATGGGTTCACTAATCTATATGGGTGGTGATGCCTCTTCCTGAAGTTGTGTGATGAATGAAATGTTAAGGGTTGGCTTGGTTGGGCTAATGTGGATGATGTATTATCTTTTTCAAGTGCTATGATTTTTTATTTTAACGCATTATTTTCATATTCATATCCTGTAACTTCCACTTTTAAAAGATGATCATTGTGATCTTTTTCCCATGCAACTTTCTCTAATTTATCAAACTCCTTTCCAAATTTAATATGTGTTGTTTTCAAGAATTCATGTGTATCAAATAATTCAATATGCTTCTTATTTAATACATCAAACTCATCAATTAGGGACAAGTGATCTATATCTAAATCAAAATATTCTTTAACTAAGTTAACATGCTCAATTTGTAAAGTACTAAACTCAATGTTAAGAGTAGCATACAATTTCTTTGACCTTCTATACGAGTCATAGATTTTCTTAGAAATAACCAACAAATCTTCATATGAAAAGTTACATACCTCATCTTGATCCAATTGATCAATATTATCATTAGCCATTAAACACAAATTCGTTACCTCCTCTTCTGCTTCTTCTTCTTACGGCCCAAAATGTATTTTGTGTCTTCATCTTCCCTTTCTTATATTTTGCTTTCTCCTTGCCTTTTTACTTATTTGGCTGGATCTTTATGTTGGGACAATCAGCTCAGAGGTGACCTAGTTTCCTTTACTCAAAACAAATTATGTCAGATGAAACTTTAACAGGTCTTGAGCTTTTATCTTTTTCCAGTTGTTTTGATGATGCCTTCGTTTCCTTTTTAGAAAATTATTGAAATGTCGAGTCATCAAGGCTATATCGTCATCTTCCTCCATTATATAACTTTTTCTTTATGAGTTCTTCGGTTTCAAAGCCATCGCCTGCTCCTTCTTATTTTCTCCTGCATCATTTTTCCTTTGACTTACTCCTTTTTCGTAAGCAATGTGTGATCCAAGCTAATTGTCAATTGAATAAATGTTTAAATCTTTCGATTCAGTAATTGAAGTAATTTTAGCATTATAGGAACTCGATAAGCATCTCAAAATCATATTGACTTTTTAAGAATTAGAAATTTCTCTACTTAGAGTATGCAAGGATGTTACTATATGGGTGAACCTAGTGTACATGTCAAATATAATTTCACTAGGTTTCATATAAAAGAGTTCTTAATCATGCAATAAGATGTTTAACCTAGACTATTTAACCTTACTAGTTCCTTCATACGTGATACACAGTCTATCCCAGATCTCCTTACCAGTAGCACAGGTAGATACTCTCATGTAGTCCTTAGATTTTAATGCACAAAAGAAACAATTAAAGCAAATTGCTTTTAATTTCTCTAGATCCCTATCCTCATTGCTCCATTTACTAAAAGGTACTTGAGTTTTCATGACATTCACAAACATCCACATACGATAGTCTATAGACTGTAAAAATGTAGACATTTTAATTTTCCAAAAATCAAATGGAATATTGTCAAACATAGGTGGATAGGTTATAGAATAACTCTTCACGGTATTACGATTACCATAATGTGCCATCATATATTTTTTAAGGTTTTTTAAGACACTATTTCTGAAACATCGCTCTGATACTAATTGAAAGTGTGAGGTGCGCCAAGATCAGGGGTGAATTGGGAATTTTCATAATAAAATAACAATCCTAAATAGGAGTTCTATTTTTTTTTTAATTTTAAATAAAAATTTAACTTGATGCAGAATATAATGATTAAAACATGATTGCACGTAAGTGGTGAAATTTTCAATCACATAATAAAAGAAGTAGAATAAACTTTTCAACAAGTAGTTAAAACAAATGTAAATTGATGAACATAAGTGCAGTAAACAGAAAAATCACACAAGAAGATTTATAGTGGTACCACTCTAGGAATTTCACTACTCAAAAGTAATTCTCCTTTTCCCCCCATAGCAAGGTGGAGAAGTCTTTACAAACCCTCAGTTTCAGCTTCCCCGGTGTGGCAGAGTACCAAGCACTATGTCACATTCTCGATGATGGTAGTGAACCTTCTCATTTTTCTCCCTCCTGGAGAAGTCATCGTACCTTAGAAGACACATACCTTGAAGGATCTACCCCTTAGAAAGCTTCCTACAAGATCTTCTAGGGCCACAGGAGGAGTAAGAGTGTAGCAGGCTAGGAGCAACCGTGTGATCTACCTAACGCTCCTTCTCCCTCACAAACTCACCTTCTCGTTCTCTCATTAACCCTTTATCTTCACAGGTAGCTCTCTCTCAAGAAATCCCCTTCTTACCACATTCCTCTATCATCTCTTATTTCAAAAGATAGAAGTTTCATATATAAATCAGACTCCAAGAAACCCTAAATTTTCAATATAGCCATTTCTATTTGTATAGTATGATCCATGATCGTACAGTACAATGAGTTCAAAATAGTCTTCATGCTGGTATAAAGGAATACAAACAGATAATTTCTTTGAGCAACATCGTATAGTATGATACAATATCCTTTAGTACGATATATTATTTTCCTTTTATTCATACTGGATGAATGCTGAGATGACCAAAACACATCTCTGTTCATCATCTAGTATAATCAACTTCATATAGTATGATATGTTAAAAGCTTAAGGTCATCTATTATGATGTTCACATAATCTAGTACAATTAGTTTAAAAATTAGGGATCGTCTAATACGATGTTCGAGATGAGAAAAAACAATTCGGTTGATCGTATAGTATGAACATGTCGTACAATATGATTACCAATCAGTAATTAATCTTTGATTTTATTGAATAATCATGGGGGTTAATTTAAGTAAGTATTCAAAATTTCTTACTATATGATTTGATCAAATAGTACCATTAGTTAAAAAATTAGGCTTTAAAACTTACTTAAGTTAATCTGGCAGCTAGGATTTCAAATTAGAAATACATTGTACAATACGATCGTATAGTATGATTAGTTCACAAATAGTCATTGAGTTGTAATAATTTGTATAGTGTGATTTAAAAGCGTACAATACTATCCACAGAGAGTTTAAAAAATTTCCACTTAAAATAAAGCTCTCCCCCTGTTTGTGTGCATGGTTGCTCAGTTTGCATACACTTTGTGGTCAGACTCAAGAAAAACAAAAAATAAAAGAATAGATAAAAATTGCAGCATTACAGACTTCACATCCTGCTCTACCCAATGTTGAGTCTTCTTATTGTCTTGAGTAATATGCGATCTTCCTGAAATGTTAGTACTCACAGAAAATAGAAAAATTCAAAATATTCAATGAATAATGAAGTAATTTAAATCAGCATTATTTGTCATCATCAAAATCTCAGACTGGGGGTCATGGACTACAACAATTGCTTCCCATAAAGGATCGAGTTTGAGTTTTAAAATAAGGATAGTGCCACAAAGGGTGTTCTCCATTATTAATAAATTTGAACATGAATGGGGAATCAATTCTTAGATAAGGAAACTAGGATAGTTCCATTGATGGCATGCTCCATTACTAGTAGATCTAATCCTAAGGAAAAAAAGCACTATGACTCACATCTAACCTTAAGGAAAAGAAAAATGGAAGATCCAATAAGGAGGAAGCATTACTTCCCATAGAATATTATATATAGATTTTCAAGTTTAAAACTAAGTTGGTGTTATAGAGGGAGTTCATTATCGTTGGTGGGTCTATCCTAAGGATAGAAAGCACGATGACGCACATCTGTCATTATAGAGAAGAAAACTAGAAGATCATTTTGGAAGGAAGCATTACTTCCCACAGAAGATCTGATATGGAATTTGAAATTAGGATGGTTCTACAGAGGGCATTATCCATCACTAAGACATGGATCCTAAGGAAAGACAATGTAATGACTTACTTTTAAACTTAAGGAAAAATAAATTAAAAGATCTTATTATAAGGAAGCATTATTTCCCACTGATGACCGAATTTCAAACTTGAAACTAGGATGGTGTTATAGAGGGCATTAACCACCACTAGTGAATGATTATATGATGAGGAAGCTTGCTCCATATAAGATCGATACTAGGACTTAAAATTTAGAATGGTTCCCTAAAGTGCATGCTCCATCAGTAAAATATCTAATCCCAGGAAAGAAAGCTCAATAACTCACTTCTAACCTTAATAAAAGAAAATTAGGATTCTAGAATTTGAAAACTTAAATGAGATTGAGTCAACTTGATTCAAAACTTGAAAATTTTAATAATTAAATGATCAAGTTACATCAATTAATATATCTCTTAAGGAATCTCCCATTGAATGACAACATTGAGTGATTTTCATTAAAATTTAGTAGCTGATATGAGCCTCCTTCGTAGAGTGCCTCTATAATAATGGGTCCTTCCTAGGTTGGTTTAAACTTCACACTAATTTTTTTTGTGAGCTACGATAGACCTCTAAAGAACCAAGACCATGTCTTCTACTCAAAAGGTTCTAAGTTACATTAACTCATTGTGAGCTTGAACCATTTGGGCTTCATAGAACTCTAAGTTTTGTTAAGCTTGGAGATAGTGTTCTACAAGGGCCTCAAGATCTTCTAACTAGAGTTTTGCATTTTGTTCCCTTGTGATCTTGTTTTGTATTAAAATTTTGAGTTTACTAATTTGAACTTCTAAAAGGAGTACGGCATCGAACCCATAGACTAGTGTGAATGGTATGGATTGGGTCGTGGTTCGGTAAGTGGTTTGGTAGGCCCACAAAGCATCCACCAACTTCTCAACCCATTAATGTTTGTTATCATCGAAGTTTTTTTTGATGATTTAAACCAAGGTTTTTTTGAAGGCCTCAGCCAATCCATTAGCCCATGGATAATAGATTATTAAGTATCTCCAATCGATGCCATAGCGACTTGCAAAAATTGTTAATCTTTATAGACTTGAAAGTTAACCAATTATTGGATATATTCTTTGGGGCATGTCAAATTCATATACGATATGGTAATGAAAGAATTTTATGACATGGTGTAATGTTATGTTCCATAGGGGAATAGCTTCCGCACACTTTAAAAAGTAACCAGACACTGCTAAAATGAAGTGATGACCACAAGTAGAGTGAGGGTCAATTGGCTCGATAATATTCGTGAGCTAACTTTTAAAGGGCCATGAAGATATCTTGGGATTTAACACATTAAGTGGCTGATGTAAAACCACACCATATACCTAGCATTGATTACAACATTTTATATTTTTCATGAAATCGCCTCTCATTATAGGCCAATAGTAACCAAGTCTTTTTATTTTCATTTTTATCTTTGGACCCAATTGATGAGTACTGCATAGTCCACAATGGTTTAATTATTGATCTTCTAAGCCTCTCATTTTTCTAGGCAATGGAGCCATATCTGACCGATCATATATCAAATTATTCACTAATGTATATGATATGGCACATTTCTTGTTTTTATTAGAAAGTGACCAGTTATGGGGGAGCTTTCCTTCTTGGAGGTAATCAATCAGTGGTTATCTTTAATCACGTACGTCATCGATTGCAGAAGAGGTCGAAAGGATCTGAGAATATTATTAATTAAAGTGCTCCAAATCTGTAGGGGATAAGACTTCACAACCCTAGACCTCTATAAGAATGTAGTCTTATTTTGTAATGGAAATTATTTTGCAAGCTTTGCTAAGGCATCCATAAAAGAATTGCTTCCATGGGGAATCATATACATAATTATAATAGGAATCTATTTAACCAAGTGACTTGTGTACTTGTGGTACTTCAAGAGTTTAGGATTCAAAACCTTATAGGTCCCTGCAATCTAATTGTTCGCCATTTGAGAGTCACTAAAGAATTTAATCTCTTTAATCTCCATTAGGATTGCAAGTTTTAGGCTAGTTATCAGAGCTTCGTTCTCAACCTTGTTATTTATTTAAAGCTTTGATAAGTGGTAGGAAAAGTGTATTATTCCCTTATTTGGCATTTTGAAAACCAATCCAATTCTTACTTTTTTTGAGAATTGTAGATTGAGGTGGATTGCCTCACTGGGAGGATACTACACTATTGAAATATATTTCCCAGACTCAATATTGGATTCCTCAAAACTCATGATTTTCTCATCAGGTAAATTATCATTTAAAGGAGCCTCCAATGGCAGTGGGTGTGTTGCAATCATGTCGGTAATGTTCTGCCCTTTCACAACACATAGGGGAATAAAAGTAATTTCAAACTTAAGCAACATCATAGATCACCAAGCTAAAAATTCAGATAACGTAGTATTGTTCATAAGATATCATATGGCATTAATACTAGAAATCAAATTGAGTTGATGAGAAAGAATGTAATGACTTAGTTATTATGCTGTAAATACTAAGGCATGACAGTGTTTATCGTTGAAGGTTACCATATTTCCTTTGGAAAAAGTCTACGACTTAGGTAGTAAAGGGAATTCTCTTTCCCCTCGAGCTAAGATGGCCTCGATAGACTCGTTAAAGGATGCAGTGTAAATAATTAAAGGTTTCCTCGGAGTAGGGGTTGCTAAGATTGACACATTTTCTAGGTATTGTTTGATATTTTTAAAGTCATTTTTACATTTCTCGTCCCATATAAATTTGGCGTCCTTTTTAGCTAGGACAAAGAATGGATGACATATTTTGGAAAGGTTAGAAATGAATCTTCTTATATATAATAGCCAGCCCTGAAGAGACCTTACTTGAGTAAGGCTCTTGGGAGGCGACATATTTAAGATAGCTTTGATTTTGACAAGATCAATTTTAATTTCACAATAACTCACTACAAAACATAGAAATTTCATTGACATGAAGCTAAAAGTGCATTTCAAGAGATTCATCTTAAGGTCAAAGTGGCACAACCATTCGAAGATGATTCCTAAGTCATAAAGATGAGCCTCTTTAACTTTCCTCTTGAAAACTAAAAAATTGATGTAACACTTGAGTTGATTATGGATTAAGTCATAAAAAATTTGAGTCATGGCACACTGGTAGGTTTGACTGGAATTTTTAAGGCCAAATGATATCACCTTATAATTGAAGATCCTCATAATGGTTCTAAATGTTGTGTTTTTCTCATCTTCTATAGCTATCTTAATTTTATAATAGCCAAACGAGCCATCCATAAAGGAGAAAATAAGATGTGAAGAGGTAATGTCAACCATAAGTTCAAGTATGAGTAAAGTAAATTCATCCTTATGACATGCCTTATTCAGATCTCTATAGTCAACGCAGACTCAAATTTGACCGTTCTTCTTTCAAAATGGCACAACATTGGCTTCCCAAGAGGCATATTATCCTCTTGAATAAATTTGGCCTTGCCTAACTTCTTAACTTCAAAAATTATTTATTATTTAATGTCAAAATGCATGGATCAAGGATCTTTATTGATAGGAATGGCATCATGCTAGATTTCAAGTTTATGGACCACTACATTGCCAAACAAACCTTGCATTTCATCGTATGTCCAAGCAAAGAAATACTTAAACTCAAAAGTAGTTGAATAAGATCCCTAGACTCATCCTCACTCAATAAAGAACTTATGAAGGTGGCGTGAGGTTCATCTTCTATTCCATGGTTGATTTCTTTAAGTTCAACAATATCAATTTAATTTGCTCTTCAAATTCAGAGAGTACATCCCAAACTTGAAGTTCATCAAAATCGTCTAATGTCTCTAAATAAAGTATGTTAAGTGAATCAATGACTTTGGTAGGGACATTTTTAGATTCATTGTGTCTAATTATCATTAAATAATATTCATCATCATTAAATGAACTAACAGTACCAAAGAAGATACCACTTGTCTAATTTTTATATATTTTTGAATTACATATATTTTGATGGTATATAAATTGACCCTTAGTCCATCGACCCAGAGTGTGACCTTTAGAGATAAGTGTTTTGACACCAATAGGAAAGTAGCCAAAAGGTAATTCAATTAATTCATTTAAATCTTCCTCCTTAAGGATTATATCATCTTCATTCCTTGAGGAGGAGGAGCATGAGAAAGATTTCTATATTTTCCTTATTTCTCCATCTAAATTAAGGGTGTCCTTAATCACTAACCCTTAGAAATTATTGCTAAACAGTGGGGCTAAGGCTATGGATTCAACTGCCCTATTAAGCTTTTCAAAATTTTTTTTTTCAAGCTTATCACTCTGAACTTTTTAATTGTCACCTGGTCACTATCTGGCTCTAAGGTTAGACCAAATTTTGGAGGATTTATTTTTTGCTAGTCAAAAAAAAAATTGGCACCCTTTTTTTTTTTATTCTTCATCAGAATTTGATTCAAATAGGATGTAAATTAGGGGATTTATTTTCTCAACTAAAGCACGGCCTCATCCATTTGCTCTTTGGGACATTTTTCCACCTCTTTATGCTAAACTATTTGGAGGCCTCAAGCCCACATGATCGATGTCGTCTTTGCTACTTAAATTTTGACTTTTTTTATTTTTAACTCTTTCTATTTTCAACTATTAAATTGCTTTAGAACCTTAATTTTTTGCTTTCTCCTCTCAGACATTGATCTCTAATTTTAAACAGACATTGAACCCTTTAGGTATGTTGTATGCAGCATCCTCGTAGATTATGATCTCTTGAATATAGAATGGTTGTTGATCACCATTAATTTCATACTTAATGACATCTCATTGGTACTTAATGCATTACTATAGGGTAGAAGGAACCATCTTATGCTCATGGATCTAGGGTCTACTTAGAAGCACGTTGAAGGACGTCACCAAATCAATTATATAAAATTCTGATTCAGCTTTCAACTCTCCTATATTTAAAAGGAAGTTAATTGAACCTAAAACTATCTCACCCTTTTTATTGAACCCATAAAGCACTAACTTATTGGTTAATAGTTTGCAAGTATCAATTCTAAGGTCTGTGAGAGTCTTTATGTTCATCATGTTGACTGATGCACATGGATTAATGATAACTCTTTATAACTTGAATTTTCCCATATTTATGGTGATGTAAAGTGGGCTATTGTGATCAAGAATTCCTAGGAATAGTTCTTCATCGGAAAAAGGTAACTCCTGGGATTTCTTTATAATACAAAGCTTCTTATTCTGTAATCGAGGCTAACTAAACTATGAAAATCTCTAGGTTGATTGTTCTTTAATTATAGATTCTCTCATTTCCCTTGAGAGAATGAGGGTGTCCTAGATCCTCAACTTAGCAGGTAACTTCCTAAGGTAAGCTAAGACATTGTAATCTAACTTGGGAAGTTCATGACTGGGACTCGGTGGATTGGAAAGGGGTATTGATTATTTATTAGGGACTTGAATCAAATCAATGGAGGAAACTTTCTTACCTTTTTCCTAGAAAGGAAGCCTTGGGGGTAAGACCTTACCACCTTAATATTATACCTACATGATTTCATCAAGAGGGAAAACTATAGAAAGTTTTGTGCTCTACTTAGATGATTAATTATTATTTTTTAAATAGGAGTCTGAATTTGAGAAGTCTTTCATGATAGGACTCCCTTGAAAAATTATATTCAAGGTTATCACTATCTGATAAGAATTTAGATTCATTTCCCCCTTGAGAGGTCAAATTTAGGGAGCTGAGTTTTTGGAGGTCTTGATTCATATCAGCTAATTCTTAACATTAATCATAAAAAAACTTGCAAAACAAACATGTTTTATTTATTTTAGACCCTTTTCCTTTGCTAGGGAAAAGAAAAAGTCATGTAACATTAGTGGGGGCACTGGTTTTGAGCCACCATCCACCCCGTATACACATCTCTCTTCAACAAAATTTCTCTCTACAGAAGATTCACTCTTTTCAATTTATTGATATAGTAGTTCCTATAACTAGTGGAGACGAAACTATCCCAATGTCCTCCTGTGAAGTCTCTAGGTTAAATTCCCAAATCGGGCCCTAGGCTCTCATCGATAACTATTGAGAAAGATGAAAAGATTTGTTAATCAACTTTTTAAATTTCCAGGATAGTGTTATATCTCAACCATCTTCAAAGGATAGAGAAAGATTAGAATTTTAACCTGAGATTGATTTTATATACCCCTAATTTGGATCGACCAAGTACTCCTTTAAAATGATTATGTTACCTTGACAAAAGTTCTTCTCAAGCTAGTCCTTAAAGACTATTATACATTCTTAACTTATGTGGCCCAACCTTTAGATTGCTTGAATTTTTCTCCTCAAATGACTTATTCAGAAATGGCATTTTAGAATCCCCTTCATGTAGGTTAATAGCTTTGTCAAGAAGCTTTTCAAAAGTTTGAGCTATAAACCCTTTTAACAAAAAATTAATTGGCCCATGGATATTCTTTAAAAGAATCTCCATTATATGTTACTCCTATAGCTAGGGTTCACATTTCATTGAGAGGTTTTGCCACCTTAAGATGTAGTCAACCATAGGCTCTCCCAATTTTTGTTTTTCAATGAAAAAAATTCCTACGGTTATTCTCTATTGTTCCCCAAAGAATCTCTTTAAGAATAGATACCCTCGAGCTCTATGAAATTTTTCATTCAATTCATCAAAAAATTTGCGTACCACTCAAAATCAATACTGGACATACTACTAACAAACTAGCAAAAGAGTAGAGTATACCCTCCTGATTTGAAACAACTCGGTTATAAGTGGGCTAGATGTTATCTTTGGTTTTCTAAACCTCTGAAAACTTTAAAAGAAGGTGGCACAAAGCCCTTTGGATAAGAAACTAAATCATATTCCTCAGGAAAGGTTCTACTTTTTTGAATAGATATAGTCCCTTGAGAGTGGACTAGGGTCTCCCTTACATTTGTCTCAATCATCTAGAGGATATCCTTATCTGTTATAGAAACTAAAGAGGTAACTTCTAAAATTCTTGGGCTTGAATCTGCCTTCCTACTGTCATCACCCACTGTGTGTACTATAGGTTACAACTACTCAGGTCTAGCTGTTGTGATGGAATGAGCTGACTCAGTATTTGCCAACTCTTAGCATCATCTCTTTGACTTTTCTTTCCAGACTCTTAATGTATTTATTCTTCTCCCTCAATCTGCTAAATTTTCTGAGTCTAAGTCGACTATTATTGAATCTTCTCCTTTACCATATTTTTTCTTTGATGGTTCAATATCTTTGGTTGATGCTCTCATTTCAACCATTCAAATATTTCCTATGGAATCCTCTTCCATGAATAAATCATCAAAATCTTTGCCAAAGGATTCAATAGCCTTTTTCTTAAGAACCTCTTAGATTTCTTGGACCACATCATCGGTTGGTCTACCATCAATTATTGCAGGATCTTTGAGAAGTATCCTATACATTTTTAGCATCTGATTAATTTCTCTCTTAATGATCTTAGAGAGTATTTCATAGATTCTGAGATCTCGCTCGATAATTAACTCTACAACTAGCTAATCTAATATTTCTTGATCAACATCTAGAACTATCCCCTCCCATCTAACTATCTCAGGGTTGGTACATGAAAGGGTGACATAATCCATAGGATTCGGAATATCCATCTTAATAGGTGAAGAAGGACATTGAAAAGTGGGAACTTCAACATCAATAGGAGTAGAATACTCGCATCCCTCAATGGTGAGTCGGAGGACATCAACTTGTAGTGTAATTGGACTATTTCAATTATGGATCCTTCAGATTTGCTGAACTTCATGGGTAAATATTGCTCCACTAGTGACATGGGCCTCTTGCACTTAACATCAATTTGTCTCAAATCTTTAAAAATCTCTTTAAATTTGGCTATCAGAAGGGAAAGCTTGGATATTATTGAAGGATGGACTGATAGTCTACCAATGCGAAGGCGACCCTTTTTAGATCTCTTTAGGACTATCTATTCCATCTTTGCAAATGAGAGGTGAGGCACCAGTGATATCCATCCACTAACAAAAACATGGTGGTCTGCTAAAAATACTATTTTATTTCTTCCCACTAGTAAAGGAGTCAAGTTTCTTGGTTCATATTTTTCTTCTTTTAAAACTTTCTTGTCAAGTTTATGGGAGATCACTCCCTTCAAGTGCCTTATTTATTATTCTTTTGTTTGACCTGCTTGAGTAGTATAGGTGTGGATGATGTTCCTCAACATCTTTATTTTCAAATTTATTTCTCCTTCAGAATTTTATTGACTGAATAGTCCCACAAGCATGATGGAGAGCTGACAATCTTTGAGACTCTCTCCTCCCCACCATCAACTATGAGGTGAAAGAAATGACTCCCCTTAAGGAATAAAGAAGAGGTAGGAATGGGTATCTCCTCATTAGCCTCAGGCTTGACTATATTTAAGGCCTTCTACTCACCCATCTTTGTTGTAATGGTTATCTTCTTCCTAACCCTCCTCAGGTAATTTTTTTGAGCATACTAACTCCTATAGGGGGTTTCAGCACTAGAGGATCCTTTCTCAAACATAGGTTTTTTATTATTAACAACTACAGATTTCAACTTCTCTTCCTCCCTTAGTAGATGAGTGGTGGATATAAAAGTATCAAACCGTGATCGTAGGACCAACTATAATATAGGGGAGTCCATCTTGGTAGAGTCCAATTCAACTAACTTATCTCCATTCCTTGAGAGTTTGATTGAATGAAATCCAAAACCAGACTGAATTGTTCTTCTATAGTCATTTTCATCACATTTGAGTTCCTAGTCGAAGGTAAATATCAACTTGCCAGCCATTATAGAGAGCTTGACTTTTTCTAGAATTTGAAAAGAGAAGATTTTGATTAGAATTTTTAATTTGAATTTGAAAAGAAACTTATATTTTATCATGTATACCAAATTATAAGCACTATAATTCAGCATGCAATGAGAAAATATAATGATTGATTTTGATTTAATGAAAATTTTAATTTTTGTTGTATATGTTTTACAATAGAAGAATATTGTAAAAATATATATAGTAATGATACTCTGGATTTAATTTGAATGGATTTTTAAGAGAGGTTTGAATTTTTGAATGTTCAACATGATAGTTTTCAAATTGAAATGGAAAATCAAGAAATTTTGACTCGACCCTTTTACCCACCTGATTGATTTGAGGGTAAAATGTTTGAATTTAGATTTGAAATTGTATTGCATATGTTAAACCACAAGAGGATGCTGTAGGAAACATATAAAAATGAAGATTGAAGTTGATTTGAGTGATATTTGAAAATGATATTATAGGTTTGAAATTTTGATAGTGTTTTTATCAAATCCTTGAAACTCATTATACATATTTTTTATCAACAAAATGGTTTACAAATTTACTAAGAAAATTCAAAGAGGCTGGCTCTACTCTTTCACCCCATTAGTTGGATTAGGGGAAAAATATCAATACCCAAATTTTCTTGAAGAATTTGATATTGAGTTTAACCTTTAGAAGGATTGAATATGCATTGCATATGTTATACTACAAGAGGTGCTGTAGGAAAATTTATGTCAGTGTTGATTGTATTAGATTCATATGATTTTGAAGGGGATTCTAGATGTTAAAAGATTTGAAAGAATTTTCTCAGGTTTTGAGACTCAATACATTAAGTTTGTAATAAACATAAGGTCTACAAAATTGAAGAGAAAATTTGGGGAAATTTGACTTTACTCTTTCACTACACTCACTAGCTTAGATTGAAATGTCAAAGAATTGATTTTCTTAATAGGACTTAAATCTTGATTTCAAAACTAAAGGACTTTTTGTATCATGAGAATTTGCGTACTTGAGATTTGTTTGAACATGTAAGATTACACCATATATATAAGAGGATTTTGAAAGGTTTGGATTGAAGCTTTTGCTCTGCTAATAAACTTGGAGGCAAAATATCAAAACCTAACTTTGAAAGAGGATTCCTCGCTCACCTCCCTTTTGACATGTCTTATTATTATTAGCCACACTTACCCAAGGAAAAAATGAGTAGAGGGACCGACCAAAGAAAGGTAGTCAAAACTATACAACAACAACAACAACATTAAGCCTTTATCCCACTACGGGGGTCAGCTACATGAATCCTTTTTCTCCATTGTGTCCCATTAAAAGTCAAATTCTCGTTTAAATCAAACAAAGAAAGGTCATTCCTAATATTTTCTAACCATGTATTTTTAGGTCTACACCTACCTTTCTTAACATAAGTCAAATCTAATACCTCTACTCTCCTAACCGGGTCATCGAAAGGCCGCCGTTTTATGTGAACAAACCATCTATGGCGGCTCTCTCTAATCTTATTTTCTACTGGAGCTACTCCAACCTTTTCACGTATATGCTCATTTCGTATCCTATCTCTAAGGGTAAAGCCACTCATCCACCTGAGCATCCTGATCTCTGCCACACTTAACTTAGTATTATGCGGAATGCGTAGGACGGTGCTTTGGATAAATGAACAAATCAAAGTCCAAATGCACGGTCGTCCAAGCTAACAACAAATTGCAAGTGGGAGATGAAGTCCCGATGCACATGAAAGATGTACGAATTCCTACAACAGTCTCTACAATGCCTGTTGATTGAGATGGCAATACGGAGACCAATAAAGAAAGATCTGCACCCCTACAAGCAAATGCAATCATCAAACCACCTGAGATTGGTGAAA
>NW_021554972.1:284334-303449 GCF_001605985.2 Dendrobium catenatum
GTCATGAATCCAAATTGATTTTGAGAAACTTTAGTATCACGCCGCACCCTATGCTCCATAACTCGCTCCCATAGTTTTAAAGTATGACACATTAACTTAATACCTCTATAATTCGCACAATCTTGTGCATCACCTTTATTCTTAAAAATAGGAATTAACATACTCATTCTCCACTCATCCGGCATCTTTTTAGTCTTCAAAATAGTATTAAAAAGTTTAGTAAGCCATGAAATTCCTTCATCTCCTAAGCATTTCCACACCTTATTAAAGAAAGAGATAAATATTTGTTCCCAGCGGAGTTGCTATTTTCTGTTTGAATGAAAAAGTTATTGTTGGAGTTAAAAAATAGTAATTTCTCTTTGTGAGAATTTTTTTTTGGGTGTTTTAGTTTTGAAATCTAACACATCATTATGAATGATATATCATCTTAGGAGGCAAACATATTATTCTCTAATGGGTTCGGATTATAAAATTGTATGTTAATCCAGATTTTCATATTCAAACTCTGGAAAGAACTACATAAGACCCTAGAGGTTCAAAAGGATTTTTGATCAAGTGTTTGACTATAAAAATCAAGATAAGTGATCATTAATTTCATAATTAAAGTTATAATAATAAGATGACTTATCTTCCATGGAAAAGAGAATATCCACTATTATTAATCATTTGATTATGATGATAATGATAAAAAAAAATTATTTTCCCAAAAGATAATTATTAAAGTTTTAAAAAATTGATTTTGAAAATTTAATATGGGTTTCTAAATCTCCTATAAGCACATTCCCGCAAATACTCTCGATTAAAATAAGGTTAGAAATTTTATTTTGAATTTTCAAAGAATTAAATCAAAGGGTTGAAGCTGGAATTTCAAATGTGAATGGATCAAAATTGAACACTTCTTTTTTAAAGTCAAAAATGAAAAGTAGGAGCTATTTTAGATTTTGAAACACTTTAGAAACACTCCAAACTATCCTATGTGTTGGGCTTAAATTTTAGATAGAAAGAGATTTAATTTGAATTTTTAATTTTATTAGAGAAATGGGATTGAATTCCCAAAGGTTCAGGTCTTATAGTTGAACCTGCCTCATAACATAAAAATAAATTTAGTGCTAAAAATCAGTGGCCCAAACATAACTTATGCAGTAAAAATCAAGACTTACCCTAGCCTGGATTGGGGAGCCAGCTGACCTCCTAGTCATTTAAAATCCTTGAATCCAATCTTTTTTGCAAGATTTGTAGGGACATTTAATTAAGATTTGAGGAGTTGAGGCTGACATCTAGAGATGATCCTAATTGGCTCCTTGACTTATGTAGCATAAAATAAATCTTACAATTATAGATTTAGACTTTTAAACTTATATATAACGCAATGCATGCTAGTTGACTCGATAGATTCTTAAATTAGAATCAAGCAATTTTAGAAAGGCTTAGAAATAGATTTTATCTTAGAGATTATAAAAATCCCGTTTGATAAGATTGTACCCTAATAGGTTAGGTGGCCTGCCAGAACCTATATGTAACGAAGTGCCTAATAAGGAATAGAAAGTTCAAAATGAATACATGAGACCCTCAGTGATATGTGCTTACATATTAAAATTGTTAGAGTTTCTATATGAGCTTATCAATTTTAAATTTAATTAAGGTAAAAAATATTTTATCGTTCCCTCATGAGCCCCTGTTGGGTTTCAGGCTAAATCAAAATATGACATGCAATCACAAAAAAGCAAAGAAAATAAGGAAATCCTAATTGCAAGTAGAGTAAACAAATAAATCAAATCAAATTACTTAAATTCAACAATTCATGTGGCATGTGTATCTTAATAGTATAACCCATAAATTGCAGAAAATAAAGTGGTTGGGTACCATTGACAAAAACATAGATTCTACTCTTAGGACTCAAGTGACTTTGAGAATGGGATTCTTCTTGATCTTCACTTCTTTGTGCTTCTAAGAACTCCTTGGGATCCATCAAGTATGGATATTCAAATGATAAGAAACTCCCCTTCTGAAGGGGTGTTATATTTTCCTTTTCGATACATTAAATCATCCAAATTTGGATCCCCAAAAAGGAAGGAACTCTCCCCTAAGGGATGTTCCTCCATCTTTGGATTCAAAATTGGATGTATAGAAGTATAATTAATAAGGGATTCAAAGGATTGAGTACCTAACTATTGATATTTCTAGAAGAAGATTTTGCCACCCGCAAGTGCCCAAGAGAGACGAGGTTCCACTTCCCACTTAACCTTCCAAAGCCTCTACCAAACTTTAGAATCACCAATATTAAAAGAACAAATAGTAGGATGCTTCCCCACGCAGTATTTGAATACATAAATTACCCACAAAGTCATCTTAGCATGAAAAGTAAACCATAATTTGAAGGAAAAAGCATGGGCCAAATCAGCCATGCTTTTATAGCCCAGGCCACCCTCCTTCAAAACCCAACAACATTTGTCCCAGGAAGCCCAAGCAATTTTAGTTTTACCATTAGAGCCTTTCCAAAAAAAATTATTAAGGATTTTATCAATTATATTACACACCATTTTAGTGGGAAGCAGAGTTTGGAAAGAATAGAAAGGGAGAGAACAAAGAACACTTCTAATGAGAGTAAGCCTACCCTAGAAGCTCAAGAATTTAGAATCCTAAGACAAGAGTTTATTCTGCATAGAGGTAATTAAATAATCAAACAAAAATGATTTCTTTCTATATTTAAAAGGAGGAATACCAAGATACTTAATTAGTAATTGTCCATGCACAACAAAACCATTAAGGTCTTTAATCTCAGAGATACATGTATTAGGTACCTTGTTAGAAATAATGAAGCAACATATCTGATTTTTCAAAGAGAGGCCACTATCACTTTCAAAATTGTAAAAAAATATATATATAAGCTTATTAATCAATTTACAAGAAGCATTTGTAAACATGATAAAGTCATCAACAAAACATAAGTGAGATATGGGGAACTCCTCTAGTCCTAAAATTAAAAGTGGGGTGATTTTCAAAAAGGTTAGCAAGGTTTCTAGAAAGATAATCAACTGCAATAATGAAAAGAGCCAAAGACATAGAATCTCCTTTCCTTAAAACATGAGAAGATTTAAAACAATCAGAGCTCTTGCCATTGATAATAATAAAGAAAAAAGAACCATCAATACTATTTCTAATAAGGTTAATGAAAACTAAGTTAAAACCAAATAACTGTAGGATGTTATAAATGAATTGCCAACTAATGTTATCATAAGCTTTAGAGATATCAAGCTTGAGAATAATATTACCACCCCTCACCTTGACATCCAAATCATTGTTGAATTCCTGGGCCAAAAAAATATTATCAGAGATAGCATGACCTTTAACAAAGCCCGTTTAGAAAGGAGAAATAATCTAAGAAAGAACAATAATTAATTGATTCATAAAAGTTTTGGAGTCAGCTTACTAAAGAAAGTGCAAATACTAATAGGTATAAAATCATTCCAATTGCTAGCATCATTATTCTTAGGGATAAGAATAGTAGATGTAAAAGAAAAAAAAATTAGGCATAGCATGACTAGCAAAAAACTCCATAACCGCAGCATAGAGATCATCCTTAATAATACCCAAGCTTTTTGAAAAAAATTACTAGTGAATCCATTCAGACCAGTAATAGAGTCACCATTCATATCAAAGAATATCTTTTATTTCATCTAAAAAGGGAGGTTAGAAAGAAAATAATTGTGCTCATGCGAGATGAGATTGGGGATAATAGCATGGTTGTCAATATTACCAAAGATAAAATCCATGTTAAGCCGATCTTGAAAGTTTTGAACAGCTAACAAAGTAATTTCTTCAGCATTCTAAGTAATAGAACTGTCCTCATGTTTGATTTTATTAATGGAATTATTAGCACGTTTCCTTTTAACCAAAGCATGAAAATACTTTGTGTTACTATCAACTTCCATCAAGTGATTAGCGACAGCTTTTTGTTTCCAAAATGTTTCCTCTTTATCATGTAATTTAAAAAGATAATCCTTAGCCTCTCTAAGTAAAGAAAAATTAGCATCATAATGAAAGATTTGGCAATTAAGCTCAGCATTATTAACAACATCTTCCGCACTTAAGATATTAGTAAAAATATTATTAAAAACATTATGATTCCATCAATTTAAAACTTATTTTAGTTTTTTTTAATTTGAACCAAAGTCTTTTCATTCCAATGATAAAGTTATTAGGATGCAAATGGGCATCCCAGTTTTTCTGAACAACACTAAAAAAATCATGCTATAACCACATATTTTGAAATCTAAATTGAGGAAAAGAGTTCACATGTCTAGTATTTAGAAAAAGAAGTAAAGGTGAATGATCAGAAAGAGTATGACTAAGATGCTCAATAGAAATAGAACTAAAATAGTTAAGCCAGTTATCATTTAGCAACATTTGCAGTGGCATGCATTAAACCTAAAAATCTATCAGTATTAAGTAAGTTAGAAACATTAACAAGAGGTTCAAGTAAAACAAGAATAGAAATATCATGGATATGACATAAAGTCTTCAAACACAAGTGAGAAGAAGAACACCCAATACCCCTAATATTCCAAATAATTTACTTAAACATAAAAATAATGCTAATGACTAGTTTGTTAATGGGTATTTCTAGCCGATTTAAAAATAAGGTTCTTACTTTTCTACCACACTTATTTTGAATTTTAATGAAGCTAGTATTACTTTCATTTTTAATAAAGCATTTTGAAGAAAATTCCAACTCATCAGTGTTAGTAAAAGCATCACTATGATAATGAGAGGTAGAGGGAGACTTACAGCCAATAATCAAATCCTTTTCCTTACCCTTTTGAGGAAGCTCACCTTCCTCCAATAGTTCTCCATCCTCATTAGCATTACTATTCAAACCAATTTCTACATTCTCTTACTCAACCAAAGCCTTCTCATTAGGCCATAAATTATTATATCTACTATTCATTTCATTTTCAGTAGCATTTCCCTGATCATGTGCAATACATTGAGAAGCATCAATATTAGAAGATTTGTCAGTATTCAACATATAGTTCATAACTAAAAATTCAGAGATAGCATTATTTAGAGGAGAAGAAATAGTTAGCCCTTGATCTTCCAAGTTGTTACATTCATTAGGACAATTAGCAATGTTACCAATAGCATTAACCTACACACACGGAGGAACATCCACTATGGAAGGGTCCGAAGAGATATGCACAACGGGAGGGTCAGTATGCACAAGTAAGGATTCATCACCCAATTTGGAAATATTTCCTTCAATCTCAATAGAAGGCAAATTTTCATTCTCAAGAAGAGGCACATAATTTTGTTGAGAGTATTTGGATGTGGGTTTATCTTTACGAAGTTGAGTATGTAACCTAAAACATTCATTAACATTATGACCATGCATTTTACAGTGAGAGAAAAAAATAGGAAGATTTTCAAATTCTACTTTTTGGAAATAGCCATTCAGCTTAGAACCTATCCAAACTTAATTCGAGTGTATCTTAGAAACATCAAGTTCCATAAGTACACGAGCCACCAAGGACTGAGAAATAGAAGTAGTGGCTTGATCCATTTGTAAAGGTCTCCCAAAAATTGATCCAAGCCCAAATAAAAATTGTTAATTAAACAAGTGAAGTCCTAGTTAGGGAAATAAATCCGCATAGGTGCAACAAGCAATTCTTCCCTCATATAAAAGTTTGGTGTCCATTTTAAAATACGCCTTTGAGAATCTTAAATATAGTAAGACCTTTCAAAGATATGGTTATAATCAAGATCGTTCATTAATTGGATCGCGATATGATGAGGATCCAGAAAACTCACATGAAAAGCACCCAAAAGTTTCAACCAAACAAAATTTTTTGACACCAACAAGAAAGCAAAGGATGTACATTGGGGGATGATAATGAGGATGGGGCAGCCAAAGAAAGAATGGGGCAGCCAACTGAGAGACCACCGACTCATCAAACATTAAAGCCGTGCAACCCTTGAATGAGGTACGCACAAAATTAAGCTTAGGCGTGGAAGAAGAAGAACCAGAAACAACATCCTTGAAGGATCGAGAATGTCCATCAATGATCAAAGAGATCAAAGGGCTAGAAGATGTTGAATTCATCATCTCTCGAAGCTAAAAAATAGAAAAAAAACCTCAATCGAAAGACACAGAAGGATTGAATCAAAGCAAAGGATGACAAATGAGAAAATAAAGTCCAAACAAAATTGTTAGGGCAACGAAAGAAAATATCCTAAAAGCAAACCTTAAGTTGCCCAAGAATCACCAAGGAAGAGTAGAGTACAAAGGTCAGAAGCTTTTTAAATTCATAATCATCAAGTGAACTAACAGTGCCAAAGCCGATACCACTTGTCCAATTTTTCTTGATTTTTGAATTTCAGATATTTTGTGGTATCTAGCTTGACCCTTAGTCCATTAACTTGGTGTATGACCTTTTGAGATAAGTGTTTTGACACAAACAAGAAAATAGCCAAATGCTAATTCCATTGATTTTTTGAAATCTGCATCCTCAAGGGTTGCATCATCTTCATTCCTTGAGGTAGAGGAGCTAGGGAAAACTTCTGGACTTTTCTTCCTTCTCCATATAAATTAGGGTCATCCTTCATCACTAACCCTGAGTTGTTGTCTTCATACAGTGGGGTTAAGGTTAAGGATTCAATCACCATATTAAGCTTTCATAAGATGTTAATTTAGGCTCATCATTATAATCTTTTTTATTGTCACTCTCTTGGTCACTATCCGACTCTAACGTAAGATCAAATTTTTAGAGGAGGATTTATTTTTTTTTAGTCAAAAGTAACTCTAGAACCCTTTTTTAATCATCATTAGAACTTGATTCTAAGTTTATGTACTTTGGGGGATTTTTTTTTAACTAAAGCATGGCCTCAACCGCATACTATTTAGGAAATCCTCCCACCTCTTTGAGGAAAAGTATTTGGAGGCCTAAAGATCACTCGCTCGATGTCATCTTCACCACTTGAATTTATTTATTTAGTTATTGACTTTTTCAATTTTCAACTTTTGAATTTCTTTGGAACCTTGATTTTCTGCTTTCTCCTCTTTGGCATTGATCTCTACCCTATAATAGGTAATGGACCCTTTAGGTATGTTGTACACAACATCCTCATAGATCCTAATCTCATGAATAGAGAATGGTTTCATATCACTCTTGATTTCATACTTAATGCCATTGCATTGGTACTTGTTGCATTTTTGTAGGGAAGAAGGAACCATCCCATATTCATGAATCTATGGCCTACCTAGGAGCACGTTGAAGGATGTCACCAAATCAAATATATGAAACTTTTCTTCAGTTTTCAACTCTCCTATCTTTAAAAGGAGGGTAATTGAACCTAAAGCCTACTCACCCTTTTTATTGAACCCATGAAACACCAACTTGTGGTTAAGGGCTTGCTAGTATCAATTCTAAGGTATGTAAGAGTATTTATAATCATCATGCTGAACGATGCACCCAAATTAATGAAAAATCTTGATAACTTGAATTTTCCCAAATTTAGGGTCATATAAAGTTGGTGATTTTGATCGACAGTTCCTAGGAGTATATCTTCATCAAAAAGGTAACTCCTATGATTTTTTTTAAGTATAAAGCTTCTTCTTCAGAAGTCAAGGCTAACTGAGCTATACAAATCTCTGGGTTGAAAAGTACTTTAATTATAAATTCTATCATTTCCCTTGAGAGAACGAGGGTGTCATAGATTCTCAACTTAGTAGGCAACTTCTTAAGGTCAGCTCATACATTATAATAAACATTGGGAAGTTCAGGATTAAACCACGGTGAATTGGAAAGGGGATTTGATTCATAAAGTTCTTTAATTATAGATTCTCTCATTTCCCTTAAATTGGATTATTGGAGGTAGCTTGCAAGACTTTTTCTAGAGGAGGAAGCCAAGAGGGTAAGACTTTACCACCTTGTAGTTGCACCTACATGATTTCATCGGGATGGTAAATTGAAGTAGGCTCTATGCTCTCTTTAGGTGATTAATTATCATTATGTAAATTGGAGTATGAATTTGAGAATTCTATCATAATAGGACTCCCTTGAAAAATAATTTCAGGGGTATCACCATCTGATAAGATTTTAGATTCATTTCCCCCTTAAGAGGCAAAATCTAGGGAATTAAGCTTTTGAAGGTCTTGATTGGTCTCAGTTAATTATTGATTCTTATAAAAAAGAGTCATTTGAAGATTAATTATCAACATTAATTATCAAAAATTTGTAGAATGGTCATTTTTTATTGATTTTCAACCCTATTTCTTTAAAGGGGCAAAGTAAAATTTAGATAACATTAGTGGGGATAATGGTTTTGAGCCACCATCTACCACTTGTACATATCTCTCATAAACAAATTTCCTCTATAAAATGTTAAATATTTTTCATTTTTATTGATTACAGTAGTTTCTACAACTACGATAGAAAAAATTGTCCCAACATCCTCCTATGAAGCCTCTTGGTGAATCTCCAAGATTAGGCCCCGGGCTTTCATTGGTAGCTATTCCGAAAGATGAAAGACTTATTAATGGACTTCTTAAATGCTTGATATAGTTCTATATCCCAACCATCTTCAATGAACCGAGAAAGCTTAAAATTTTTACCTTAGATTAATTTGACATACCCCTGATTCAAATCGACTAGTACTCCTTTGGAACGATTATGTTACCTTAATAGTTCTTCTAGAGCCAGTCCTTAAAGGCTATGCAATCTTTGATTATGTGTCCCATTATACAGTGTTTTGCTCTTCCAGGTTCTTGGCCTCAGGAAATTAAAATTTTGATTTCTTATGAAGACTTTTGAAAATTTTCCTTCCTGATTCCCTTTTAAATAGATATGGATGAGCTAATCTATCTTTTAAAGAGATAAGGTAAGACTCCTAATTCACTTAATAGGTTACTTGAAAGGGTTGTGGTTTATGGATCTGCTAGAATGGAGGATTATTAGTTTAAGAGCTAGCTAGTTTCTTGCCTTTATCCACTGCAGACATTGTGGATGCCCTTTTCGCAAAAGACTTTACCACTTAACTTGATTTCTTCTCCTTAGATAACTCCATTAGGAATGACATTCTAGAAGCCTCTTCCTATAGGTTGTTAGCATTATGGAGAATTCTTTATAAGTTTTAGATTATAAAGCTCTTTAACATAAAAGTAATGGGCCCCTAGATATTCTTTAAAAGATTCTCCATTACATGTTGCTCCTATAGCTGGGATTCATAATTCATCAAAAGGTTTCACCACCTCAAGATTTAGTCAACCAAAGACTATCCCTTTTTTTTATGACAAGATCACTTTCACTTATTCTCTGCTGAGCTCCTTAAAATTTCTTTAAGAATAGACCCTCAAACTCTGTGAAAGTTTTCACTGAACTATTCGATAAATCTTCATACCACTCAAAAGCAATACCAAATAGACTGCTCACAAATGAGAGAAAGAGTAGAGTATTCAACCCTTGTGGGTTTTAATAGCTCACTCAGAAGTGGGCCATATGCTATATTTGGTTTTCTAAACCATTGAAAACTTTAAAATAAGGTGGCATGTTAGACCTTTAATAAGTAACTAAATCATATTCCTAGGGGTAGGGTCTACATTTTGGAATTGATATAGTCCCTTGAGAGTGGGCTAGGGCTTCCCTTACCTAGTCTCAATTATCTGACAAATATCCTTATCTATAAGATAAACTTTAGAGGTAACTTCTAGAATTATTGGACATCAACAAGAGTAGAATCCACATATCCCTCAATAGGGAGTTGGGGGACATCAACTAGTAGTATAATTGGAATGTCTTGAATCTAGATCACTCAAGATCTTCTCAACTTCATGGCTATATATTGCTCCTCCAGTGACATGGGCCTCTTTCCCTTAACCTCAACCGGTCTCAAATCTTCAATAATCTCTTTGAATTTTGCCATCATAGGGGCTAGCTTGGATAATTTTGAAGTAAGGAGTGGAAATTTACCATTGTGAAGGTAACCCTTTCCATATCACATTAGGACTAACACTTCTATCTTTGCAGATAGAAGGATAGGCACCCAGTGATATCCATCCACTAACACAGATGTGGCAAACTTTTTAAAAAACTTTTTGTTTCTCTTCACTGGCTTACGAGTCATGTTCTTTCTTTAGATTTTTTTTTTTTTAAGAATTCCTTCTCAAGCTTATGTGAGATCACCCCCTTCAAGTGTCTCATGTACTATTCTTTTGTTTGACCATCTTGAGTAGTGCAGATGTGGATGATGTTCCTCAATATCCTTGCTTTCAAAATTTGTTTCTCCTTAGGAGTTCTCTTGAATTAATAGTCCACCAGGCATGGTGGAGAGCTTGCAATCCCGGAGACTCTCTTCTCCCTTGTAGTAGCTATGAGGGGAATGAAATGTCTCCCTTTGAGGAATGAAGAAGAGGAAAGAATGGAAAGCTCCTCAATAACCTCAACTTGGCTTTACTTAAGGACTTCTACTCATCCATCTTCCTTCTCTTGGTTATCTTCTTCCTAACCTTCCTCAAGTTGTTCTTTCTAGCATTCTTACTTCCGAAGGGGGTTTTATCACTGGAGGATCCTTCCTCAAACACAGGTTTGGTCTCAGTAATAATTACAAATTCAAACTTCTCTTCCTCCCTTAGTAGAGGAGTGGTGGATATAGGGTTATCTGACTATGATCATGGGACCAACTCCAATATAGGGGTGTCCATCTTTGTAGCATCCAAGTCAACTAACTTCTCTCCTTTCATAACCTTCTCTCCATTTATTGAGAGTTTGATTGTATGAAAGCCCAAAAAAAACTTGATTGTTCTTCCACAGTAAATTTGTTCATAAGTGGGATCCTTGTTGAAGGTAAAGATCAACTTGTAGAGAGTTTATCATGTATACCAAAATATATATTTTATCATGTATACCAAAATATAAGCACTATCATTCGGCATGCAATAATAAAATATAAAGGTTGATTTTGATTTGAAGAAATTTTGAATTTTCATTATATATATTTAACTACAAGAGAATGTTGTAGAAAAACATACAAGAATGATACTCTAGATTTGATTTAAATGGATTTTGAAGCGAGGGTTTAATTTTTGAAAGTTGAATGATTTCCCTCGAGTTTTGAAACTCAACATGTTGAATTTGCATTCAACATGATGATTTACAAATTGAAAGGGAAAAGTATGAGATTTTGACTTGACTCTTTTACCTGACTGATTGACTCGAGGGTAAAATATAAGAGCCTTGTTTAAATTTAAAAATGCTCTACATATGTTAAACCACAAGAGGCTGCTGTAGGAAACATATAGCAATGACGATTGAAGTTGATTTGAGTGATTTTTGAAAAGAACCTTAGAAGAATGAAATGTTGATAGAGTTTTATAAAATCCTTGAAACTTAATATATTAAATTTGTACTCAACTTAAGGATTTACAAATTTACTAAGAAAACTCAAATAGGTTGGCTTGACTCTTTCACCGCACCAGTTGGATTGGGGGTAAAATGTCAAGACCTGAATTTGTTAGAAGAATTGGATCTTGAGTTTGACCTCGAAAAGGATTGAATATGGATTTTATAAATTATACTACAGGAGGGCATTGTAGGAAAACATATGACAATGTCAAATAAATTAGGATGATTTTAAAGGGTTTTTGGATGTTTAAGGATTTGAAAAAAATTTCTCAGGTTTTGAGATTTAATACATTGAGTTTCCATTCAACAAAAAGGTCTACAAAATTGAAGAGAAAATTTGGGGAAATTTGACCTAACTATTTCTCTACATTAACTAGCTTAGAGTTAATATCAAAGTCTAGATTTTGTTAAAAAGACTTGAATCATGATTTCAAAACTAAAGGATTTTCTATAAATCATAAAACTTAGCTTACTTGAAATTTGTTTGAGCATGCATGTTTATAACATATACAATAGAATTTTAAATGGTTTGCCTTAACTCTTTTGTTCTACTAATGAATGTGAAGGCAATATGTTAAAGCCTAATTTCGAAAGAGGTTTCCTCACTAGCCTCTCTTTTGACACGTCTTTTTGATGTTGGCCACACTCACGCAAGGAAGAAATGGGAAGATGGACCAACAAAAGAAAGGTAATCAAAACTATTAATGCAATAAAATTTCTACCACTATTAAAGATGGAGAGAGAGAGTTTTTTCTCCAGCAGAGTCATCATTTTTTTTGTTAGATTGAAAAAGTTATTGTTGGAGTTGAAAAATGGTTAATTTACCTTTGTGAGAATCTAATTTTTAGAATTTTTATTTTGAAATTGAACATGTTATTATGAATAACATATCACCTCAAGAGGTGAACATATCATTCTCTAATGGGTTCGGATTAAAAAACTATAAGTTCATCCTTATTATCATAGTCAAACTTGGTGAAGAACTATACATGACCATGGAGGGTGAAAATGATGTTTGATCGAGTGTTTGATTATAAAAATTTTGATAAGTGATCATTAATTTCATAATCAAAATTATGATAATAAGATGACATATTATCCCAAGAAAAGAGAATATTGCTAATTATCAATCATTTGAATATGACAACAATGTTAATCAAATTTGATTTTCTCAAAGATAATTAATTGTAGTTTGGAAAATTTGATTTTTGAAAATTTGATCTGAGTTTCTAAATATCGTATGACCACAAGACCTCGTAATTAAGTAAATAATAGGAAAAAAAAAGTTTCCTATGAATACTCTAGATTAAAATAATGTTATAAATTTTATTTTAAATTTCAAAGAGTGATATCAAAGGGTTGAATTTGGAATTTTAAATGTGAATGGATCAAAATATTAAACACTTATTTCTGGAGGTCAAAGTAAAAAAAGCATGAGGAGTTTGATATTTTGAAGCACTTCAAAAGCACCCCTAGATTATCCTAAGGTTTGAGCTTAAATTTTGGATTGAAAGAGACTAAATTTGAATTATAAATTTTATTAAAAATTTTAGATTAATTCCCATAGATTGAGGTTTTTATAGTCTTAATCGACCTAGAACCAAAGTATAAATTATGTATTAAAAATTAATGGCCCAAACCTAACTAATGTAGTGTAAATCTGGACTTATCCTATCCTAGATTGGGGAGCCAGCTAATCACCTAATTGCTTAAAATTCATGAATCTAGTATTTTATATAGGAGTGGTATGAATGTTTAATTAAGTTTTTAGGAATTGGCCCTTTGACTTATGTAGGGGTAATTGAAGCTTAAAATTAAAATGAAATAGTATATTTAGACACTTTTAAATTTGTATTGAATGCAGTGCATGCTAGTTGACTCAATATATACTTCAATTAGAATGAAGTTGGTTTAAAAAATGCTTAAAAATAGATTTTATCTTAGAGATTGTGAAAGTTCATTAGGGATGTTAAGCCCTTAAGAACTAGCCTGAGGCTAACCAAGAGGGGGGGTGAATTGGTGTTTTAAAATTTTTTTCTTTAGGTAAAGAACAACAAAACATAAAATCAAATCACCACAGAAATCAAAGTGCAAAAACATAAATGCAAAAGCAAAACAAAGAAAGATCACACCGGATTTATAGTGGTTCGATCAATCCTTGACCTACGTCCACTCCTCGGAGGCACCATCCGAGTATTGCACTAACTAAGTGACTCTCCTTTAGCTCCAACAGCTAGGTAGAGAAGCCTTTACAACAGACTCCTTTTCACCAACCTCGGTGTGACAGAAAACTGAATCCTTTTGCTTCCTCCAGAAGCGGGCAGAGAACACTGACCTTTTGTTGAAGTAGACCTCCCAAGAACCTCCCAAGGACAAATCAGTAGAAATTAAGTTCATGCATTAATTTCAATCACACCTAATCTAGTCCTTAAAGTGCTGAAAGTATCGAAGGCCGGTGGTTTAGTAAATATATCAGCCAGTTGATTCTCAGTCGCCACATGGTGTAACTCAATGTCTCCCTTAGTCACATGGTCTCTAATAAAGTGATGCCTAATGTCAATGTGCTTAGTCCTTGAATGTTGGATAGGATTCTTAGAAATGCAGATGACATTAGTTTTTTTTACAAAGAATTAAGATGGTGCCTACAGGTAATCCTAAATCCAGTACCTGCCATTTTATTTTAACTGAAGGACTTGGGCCACACAACTTTCTAAAGTAATGTACTCAACTTCAGCAGTGGAAAGTAAAACAGCATTTTGCTTTATATTAGAGGAGACAAAAGACTGTCCTATTAATTGGCAAGTTCTAGAAGTGTTTTTTCTATCCACCTTACATCTTGCAAAATCAGAATATCCAATAATCTCAAAAGAAGTGTTGTGCCTAGGGTACCAGATTCTTTAGTTTTGGGTCCCTAAAAGGTATCTAAGAATTCTGTTAACTGCAATCAAGTGGGATTCCTTAGGGTCAGCTTGAAATCTAGCACAAAGATAAATGCTAAACATTATATCAGGTCGGTTAGTAGTCAGGTAAAGTAAAGATTCAATCATCCCTCTGTATTTCTTTTTATCAACAGACTTTCCACTTGGGTCCTTATCTAACTGAACATTGGAGGTCATGGGAGTATTAATTAGCTTGGCTTTATCAATCTCATACTTCTTCAAAATGTCCTTTATGTATTTTGATTAATTTAGAAAGGTTCAATCATCTATTTGTCTTATGCTAAACCCCAAAATGTAGGACAACTCTCTCATCATACTCATCTCAAACTCTCTGCTCATTATTTTAAAAAAATTATCACATAGTCTCTTATTAGAAGATCCAAAAAGAATATCATCAAAATAGATTTGAACAATGAGTAAATTATTTCCTATTTTCCTCAGAAAAAGGGTGGTGTCTACGCTCCCCTTAACAAACTCCCTTTCTAGTAAGAATGTGCTAAGCCTCTCATACAAAGCTTTGGGTGCCTGCTTTAATCCATATAAGGCATTTTTTAATTTGAAAACATGATTTAGAAATTGGGGACTCTCAAAACTTGGGGGTTGTTATACAAACATATCCTCTTTTATTTCCACATTTAAAAAGGCATTGTTAACGTTCATTTGGAAAATCTTAAATCCTTTATAACATGTAAAGTCTAATAACACTATAATTGCTTCCAATCTTTCTACCGGGACAAAATTCTCCTCAAAATCTATCCCTTTTATTTGGTTATACCCCTTAGCTACTAATCTTGCGTTATTCCTAACCACCACTACATAATCATTCACCTTATTCTTAAAGACCCACTTTGTTCCAACTATACTTTGTACCTTAGGTCTTTCAACAAACTCCCAAACATCATTCCTAACAAATTGGTTCAACTCCTCCTATATGGCTAAGATCCAAAACTCATCAGAAAGGTCTTGGTTTATGTTGGTGGGTTCAGTCATTGAGATAAAGGCAGAGTGGTTCACTTCCTTCCTAAGTCCAGTCTAGTCCTAACTCCATCAGAAGGGTCTCCTAAGATCAGATCTTTAGGGTGACTCGAAGAGTATCTCCAATCTCTAGGCAAAGTATGTGAAGGTTCTACCCTTTCCTCCATATCTATATTTTCTACTCCTTGGGTAATCTCTCCTACTCCTTCAGTGTTTTGGTGCTCCACCCTCTTCTATAAGTTTTCTACTCCAGTGGTAATCTCTCCAACATCATCATCATCCTCAACTCTAGGCTTTCTAGAATCAGACTCATCAAACACTACATATGTAGTCTCTTCCACCACCAAAGTTCTTTTATTAAACACCCTAAAAGACTTCCCAACACTAGAATATCCTAAGAACACTCCAACAAATTTTGGATCAAATTTTCCTAAGTGAGACTTCTCATTGTTGTGAATGAAAACCTTACAACCAAAGACATGAAGGTGGGAAGGATTGGGTGTCCTACCCTTAAGGATATTATAGGGTGTCTTATCTAATTTGGCTCTAACATTCACCCTATTCAACATATCACAAGCTGTGTTAACTGCTTCAGCCCAAAAGTATTTTGGAAGTGCATACTTAGCAAGCATGGCTCTAGCGGCTTCCACTAAGGTTTGGTTCTTCCTTTCAGCTACCCCGTTCTGATTAGGGGTCCTAGGAGCTAAGAAGTTATGGCTAATCCCATTATCCTCACAAAAATCTCCAAATCTCCCATTTTCAAACTCTCCCCCATTGTCACTATGGATGGTCACGATCTCGCAACATAGCTTTTTCTTAATCCAAGTGAAGAAGGCTCTAAACTCATCAAATGTCTCTTTTTTGTGTGAAATAAATCTAATCCAAGTAAACCTTGAGTAGTCATCGATAATCATAAAACCATAGACTTTCCCTCATAGGCTGGCAGTGCTAACGGGTCCAAACAGATCCATGTGAAGGACTTCTAAAGGTCTAGATATGCTAATGTCCTTAATGGAGTGAAAAGTGGAGTGGATTTGCTTTCCTAATTAGCAGGCATCACAAAGGTGGTCTTTTGAAAACTTAAGCTTGGGGACACCTCTAACTAGGTCTTTTTGGGTCACTTTCCTAAGGGTAATCATACTTGCATGACATAATCTCCTGTGCCACAACCATGAATCATCAATAGCAGTTTTTAAGAAAAATGAAGCAGTACATTCAATATTATTTAAATCAAGCATGTAAATATTGTTGATTTACGTTCCCTGCAAAACAGTGTTATTATTTAAGCTCATAATGCATGAATTTGCCAAAAATTTTATGGTGAAGCCCTTGTCGAAAAGCTGACTGATGCTGGTAAGTTGAGTTTCAGTCCATCTACAAGCAAACCATTTTCAATCAAAAGATTCTTGGAATTACCAATTATACCTGCTCCTACCACCTTCCTGGTGGTGTTGTCTCCAAGAGTCACCTTACCTCCTTTCCTGGTCTCCAGCACTATGAATTGATTAACATCGCCAGTCATATGTCGAGAGCATCCGCTATCTAGGTACCACATGCTCTCACGAGGCCTTCTATGAGAGCTTTCCTACAAAATTATTAAATGTCAAATTTAGGAACCCAAACATGTTTGGGTTCCTTCTTATGGAAAGTTGAATGCAATGCATGATGTGGATCATGTAACTTGGGTCTCTAGACCTAATGTGGGCTATGGTGAATGGTGCAGGAGTGTGCTATGTGTCCTAGCATGCCACATGAAAAACATCTAACTCCAAGAAAAGGATGCACTAATCAACTCCTATGGTGATGCTTTTTATACGATGCATGAAATGAAGATTTTTTATTTTCAAATATTTTTAAATTTTCTAATTTTTTATATTCTTTTTCTAACTCAGAATGGGATAATTTTAAACAATCATGAGAATCAGATAACTCAGCATGCTTTTTGTTTAATGCATCAAACTCATCAAGTAAAGCCATGTGATTTGAATTAATTGTTAAATGATCTTTGAGAAGATTTTCATGCCCTTTTTGTAAATTAAAAAATTCCAATTTTAGGCTAGCTTGAGTTTTCTTAAGTTTCCTATATGATACATGTATTTTTTCAAAAACTTCAAGGAGTTGCTCATAGGTTAGTTCACATATCTCTTCTTGGTCACTTTGACCAAGATTATTGTTCGCCATTAAGCTCAAGTTTGTTGTCTCCTCCTTAGGTTCAGTTTCAGAGGAATCTGATGCAAAATCCGCCCAGTACGCCTTTTGGAATTTCTTCTTGCTCTTATCCTTTTTAAGGTTTGTTTTCTCCTCACCCTTCTCCTTACTTGGGTGTGCCTTAAGTGTAGAACAATAATCTTTAACGTGTCCAGCCTTCCTGTATTCAAAGCAAATTATTTCATTAGAATTCTTAAATTTTTTGTTACCCTTACCTTTATTCCACTTTTGATGATTCTTATGCTTCTTCCTTATAAAGCTCTTAATTTGCTTTGTGATTAAAGCAACATCATCACTTTCAGACCTGAAAGAGTCAGTGTCTGAATCGTTCGCCTTAAGTGCCACCATTTTCTCCTTCTTTCTTTCACCTTCATCAAGATTTCTATGGTTCACCCCTTGCCCTTAAGCAATGAGTGAACCAAGTTATCGATCAAATATGTATTTAAATCTTTAGATTCAGATATTGCAGTAATTTTTTCATCGAAAGAGGAAGACAAACATCTTAAAATTTTGTTTACGTTTTCATAGTTAGAAAGTTCTCTTCCTAATGCATGCAATGAAGTAACAATATGAGTAAACCTTATATATATTTCAGAAATTGATTCAGAAGGTTTCATACGAAAAAGTTCGTAATCATGTAAGAGAATATTCAAATGGAATTGCTTGGCTTCATTAGTACCGTCATAGGTGATACATAATTTATCCCAAATTTCTTTACTAGTAGTGTAAGAAGAAACACGCATGTAATATTCAAATTTCAAAGCATAAAAAAAATAATTCAAATATTTTGCATTTAATTGTGCTAAATCCCTATCATCTAGAGTCTATTCAGTAAAAGGAAGTGGAATAGTAACGCCATTCAATTTTCTAGTTGGAGGTGTATAACCATCTTTAACAAGCATCCACATGAGATAATTAATTGAATGTAAAAATGTAGACATGCGAGTTTTCAAAAAATCAAAAGGGATATTATCAAACAAAGGTGGTCGGGTAATAGAATACCCTTCCGCAGTATTACAATTTCCGTTGTTAACCATGGATCAAAAATTCAAAAAGTTTTTAAACTTAGTTTTTATGAATCCCACTATGATACCACTTAAAAGTTTATTAAGGACGTTAAGCTATTAAGAACTAGCCCAAGGATGGTATTTTAAAAAAATTTCCTTTAGGTAAAGCACAACCAAATCACCATAGAATCAAAGTGCAGAAAAATAAATTCGAAAGCAAAACAAAGAAAGATCACACTAGATTTATAGTGGTTCGGTCAATCCTTGACCTACGTCCATTCCTTTGAGGCACCCACCGAGTATTATACTAACTAAGTGTCTCTCCTTTAGCTCCCTCAGCTAGGCGAAGAAGCCTTTACAATAGACTCCTTTCACCAACCCCGGTGTGACAGAGAACCGACTCCTTTTGCTTCCTCCTGAAGCGGGCAGAGAACCAAACCTTTTACTAAAGTATAACTCCCAAGAACCTCCCAAGGATGAAGGAAGAAGAACGGAGATGACGACTTAGAAAATTTCTTGGAGCAACCTTTATGAACCCTCTCACAAACTCCCCCTCACAAGTTCCTCTCTCTCTCTCTCTCTCTCTCTCT
>NW_021554972.1:308891-325921 GCF_001605985.2 Dendrobium catenatum
CCCCCCCCCCAAGAGCCAAGACCAACTACAGTAACCACACAAACCATTGTCAAAAACACCACAAAAAATAGCTAATCCCTCATTATAACACATGCCAAATGAATAATATAGCAGTAAATGCACCTACTACATATTTGAGGAATGGCACGACCAAAAAATAGAATAATAAGCATACTTAATAACCAATAGCATAAATATACATCAGCAGAAAGCCAAAGCAAATTACCAAGATTCAAATAGAAAAAGCAATAATAATTAGAAGAGTAATCAAACAACCAAGTAGAATTATTAGAACCCAAAAAGCCAAACTGAAACGGATTGCTTTATAAGATCAGGTACATAATATCAGTGATGCTACCTTACACAACACACAATTGCCACTCCAAACTACTCCCAAACACACCCAAGATCATAAGGATCCTACACAAGAAAGCTGCACTGGAATAGAAGGAAACATAATTGAGTGAAAAGAAAAATAGCACATAGACACACACTTTCACTCAAATAGCCCAACAAAAGTTCATGTTAGACTAAAAGAAAGCCTTAAATCCCTCAGCATAACTAGCACTAAGGTATAGTAGATAATGTATAGGTAAAACATAGACAGACTCACCTAGAAAAAATGATTGAGAAGGAAACTACCAGCAACCCAATTCAGAATAACATAGGGAGTAGATAAGCAGCACAAAGACTATTGAATAGCATAACTAGTGTTCCAATCATAGCTCAAAAGAGGCCGAATCCAATTGTTTGCAATGAAATCTAAATAAAGAAAGCTGTTATGCAGATTGCCAAATCAAATATGGCAATAAAACAACAGAGAACTAAGAACATGCTTCTTAGAAGTGGCAGAGGAAACATATTGGCTAATGTTTAGAGAATTTATGATGGAAGCAACCCTGCTGTGAACCCTTGCCCCATCACCCAGATTCCAGTAAAGCATAAAATAAAGCATTAAGCATCCAATACTCATTAAAAATAACCCAAAATTTGCATCAGTCCAAAGGGACCAATTAAAATAGAAAGAGGATTCCATAAAGAAAACAACATTAGCCAAAAAATCATGGCACAACCAAATATTCCAAATAAAATAGATCCAAGGATAAGAAAAAGACAATATAGCAACAACACATGCCAAGAAAAGAAAATATGGAACAAACCCAAGTCAACAGGACCGATAGCACTCATAAAACTAAAAAAAAAAAAGGAAGAACAAGACAACACAACTGCAACATATTCCAACAAGGACATAAAACCAAAGCTATAAAAAACTAGAGAAATAAAGATGCACGGCATAATTAAAATTAATATAAGGGAGGCCACACCGATCTAATCTAGTCAAACCTTTGATCACTTTAGGAAGTAAAAGCTCAGAGAATTCAGTAAAACCAGACAAGTTACAAACCATTTTAGCCAATACATCAGCAACACCATTACCTTCTCACAAAATATGAGAAATAAAATAAGTAATGAAGAAATGCCAATGCTTAATATCTCTTAACATATGAAAATTAGCATGATTAGAAAAGATATTACGCTCAAGATAATGAATCAAGAGAATGTCTTCCACCTTAATCCAAATATTAGTGATGCCGCAAGAGATACATAATTGAATGCCATAAAGAAGACTCTCAATTTCAGCTTGAATCACAATATTAGCCTTAGAGGGACCCATAAAGGACAAAATCACAAAACAATTAGAATCACGAATAGTGCCACCACACTTATTCCACCATGATAATTTTTGCTTAAGTCTTTTCAGTTTAAACCAAAATCTCATCATACAAAATACAATATCATAAGGGAAAAGGTGGGAACACCACTTACTTTGAACAACCAGTAAAAAAATTTCATAAAGCATCCACATATTTTGGAATCTAAAGGGTTGAAAACTATTTCTATTATTCTTATTCATGCTTAACAACAAAGGAGAATGATTAGATAAAGTTCTTGCTAAATGATTAATATGAGTCGATTGAAAGGAAGAAATCTAATAGTGATTGAAAAGAATATGATCTAATATTTTCCACATAGTACCCTTATTCCAAGTAAAACCATTACCAGAGAAACCAATGTCATGAAGGTTATAGTTCATAATCATATCATTGAAATCCTCCATAGCATAATAGTTTGGTGGCTTACTTCCAACTCTTTCAGAAGCATTTGTAATACAGTTTTATTGGGGTATCAAACAATCGTGTCATTTAGGTGGTTATTGGCATAGGGTTAAGGGAATCTTTATGTGCCCTAAAAATTAAACTTTGATAACATATAATATTGATGCCATAGTCTCCTTAACGAAACTTATAAGGTGTCCTAATAGACAATATTTTATAACACCTTCATATGATGGAATTTGTGAATAAATATGATAAATATTATGTGTTATAATATGTTATCTTTCCTAACACATTTATTTGATGGAATATGTTTAATAATAAGGCACGTTTAAGTTGTCCAAAGATATATGATTTCCTAACACTTCAATTTTAAAAAAATAATTTTAATAAAATCACATTATTATGTTCCTCAACATATGCTATATCCAATATAAATTACATTTAATTATCAATTAATTATGCGGACTCATATCCAGTTGAAAATAATTAATCTCTAATCAATATTCTAGATATCTCATGAACATATGAGAGCTTACAAAATATATTTTTCTTTAAATAAAAGATTTATTTCATAAACATAAAATTACAAGAATCTTTTACCTTAAATACAACATAAATTATACTTCAATCTTCATATATGTACATAATCAATCTATTACAATAAATATCTTCACAAATCATTACATGAAAAAAAAATGTCCCTTATCATGAGAGCGATTTCTTTACACAATAACAATCTTGTATTAGGATCTTTGCTTCCATGCTTCATTGGCATCCCCTCATGCCTACAACCAAAAAATTTCACTTTCTTTGGACCACCAAATCCTAGAAGTGCAGTCACCAAACAACATTAAGAATCATAATGTTGGATATGATAATTAGAGCAAATATTATGAATTTAACTGATTAGATCATATGACTTTAATAAAAGATTTTAAGAAAATCTTTATTATTTTCACTTTTAAGCATGAAAGTTAAACAAAAAATAGACGCTCATAATAAGTTTAAGGGGCATTTACAATCCACCATACCTGGATTCTGAGACAACCTCCAAATACTTGATTAACATTACTTAATTCTCTATATGACAAGAGCATATGATCTTTGTATACACTTTTTTGATACATAATATGAATATCCAAAGACAGTTGAGAAATTCATGAGCAACTATATCTATAAATCCAGACAAAAAAAGTAATTAGAAAAATAAAAATATCTATAATAGGGGGCAATAAAATCTTAAAAAAATCATAGAAATCAAGCGAAGTATCAGGCTAGAAGGTGTAGTGCTTTGACTTCTAGCACGTAGCTCCTCCACCTGCGGGACTGTGTTTGTGAATGACATTCATAAAATAGTATTCCCCATATTATTAAGTGTAGCTCCTACAGTAAAAAAATATAAAGGTATTAAGCAAAGTTCTTCCCAGATACCATAAAAGATGATTTCATATCACCTATAAGTGAATAGGTATCTTGAAAGGACTACACGATAGTTACAATTTATTACCAATTACATTTGAGTGCTACACAATTTTGAATAATATAAATTTCATGGACTCATACACCAAAATATAAAATAATAATTTATTCATATGCAAGATTTAATAAATTACTTACCATTGCATCACCAATTGATCACTCATTTTATCGAGAAAAATTCAAAACTTATATCATCTCTTTCACAAATAGGGAAGGCTTAGCTTTAAGCCTTGACTGCATCAGCCACAACTACAACAAATGTGAGACAAGGAAAAAAAAGGAAAGTTTACTGCTAAGATAAGAGATTAGATTCATTGAAAAAATTTGATAAAGTGCAGAAATAAATTATAATAATTTTATTATATAAGTATAAAATATTCATAAAAACTTCTCAATCTCACCAACAAAATAGCAACGTATTACATATAGTTATAAGATGATTCCTAACTTAAACTAGATTTCTCGGTTTTAAATGAATTCTTGTAGTCATTTGAGCTAAGCCATAGCGATGCTAGTTCCTATGTTTGATCATCTCCATTGCCTTTTAAGCTGTAAGAAAGAAGATTTCATGTAAATTTATAATTCAACATCAGGTAACTGATCAAAAGAGGTATCATCATTATAGGCTTTGTTGAATCACAATAATATTAATGTTGTATTCTAGGAAAGTAAAATGATTTTAGTAATACATAAATATTAAGTAGAAATTCTAAGCTAAGTTTTTTTCACATTTTCTTCTCTCAACTAAGCAATTTCATGGAATAAGAGATGCCCATAATACATTTGTTTGGTGCTAAAAGATTTGAATTGGAAAACTAATTATAAGAGATCAATCCAAAAAAAATGCCATTTCCTTTTGGAAGAACTAAACAATAAGCCATTTGTAGTTTAACTACAATTCTTCCGAAAATTGAAAAGGCTCATGGATTAAAAAGCAAAAGCATGCTAGGTAGAGGAAAATAGCCATGTACGTACTTATACTCACTAAAGGGATTTTTTACAATAAATAACCTGGTGCTATATTTGGAAAGAGAAGCACATTAAGGTATCACCTGTGAGAAAAAAAAATGAAACCAATAAATATGATATTTTCAAATATGTACATAAATATCCTACATTCCACTAAGATACAATTCAAAAGTCAATCATGGTGAAAAAGGTACCAAGTTGTGATTTTATATAGCATATAATTCTTGCAGGGTATTATTTTTATGACTTATGTGGTTACCAAATTAAATTATTACCCATGTTGGCCTTGGTCTTGCACTAAAGCTTTGAATGCAGTCGTTCGTAATGGCAGTGTAATCAAATTTTCATGGGGAGAAGATGCTATTTTCTTTTCTGCAAGATAAAATCATAACCAACTCAGTTCAAGCCTATTATTTTTTTTTTTATTTTTTTTTAAGAGAAATGCTACTATGCATTAAAAGACAAATAAAACCCCTTATTACAAACTACTCAAATAAATCCTAACGAATCACATTCCTCCTTGAAGCATAACAAGAATGAAGGAGGAATCTCCTCAACACTAAGATCATTCCAAATAAAAGACCTTTTTAAAGACAAATTAGCACAAATATCCACTAATTTGTTACAATCTCTATTGGAAAAAGAAAACAAAACTTGGTTGAAGTCTTTTAAGAAAGTCAAATTTTCTTCAATTTATCTATTCATCTTCCAGCTCTTCACCGCTAATTGAAGAATTTTTATGATATTGAAATTGTCCCCTTCAATAATAACTCCTTGAGCTTCAAACATCCAATTCCGAATGATATTTTTTAAATAATAGATTGCCAACAATTCCACTTGAGCAATGTCCAAATGCAAAATATAAGCTCCAAATGCTATCAAGAATCTTCCTCTGTTATCCCTCACCATGCCTCCAATTCCAGCCAAGTTATTACACTTAAGTGAGGCATCCACATTTATCTTTATCCACCCGGGTGGAGGAGGATGCCGAGAAGTGAACAGCTTGTGTTGGTTGACATCCCAGTTGTCCGGATAGGGATTAATAAAATTGCTCACTATAACTAAAGACACTGAATTTATAGCTATTACATTGACCGAATCTTCTATACCTCCATGAACCAGTTTACATCTACTCTTCCAAACGAGATAAACATATGTACAATAGATATTTATAATGATAGATTTCTTACCAGCATACCTATGTAATCTTTCCAAGCAAGCTGAAAGATTTTCAACACAGGTACCTGAAATCCCCAACTGTTCAGAAGAGAAATCACATTTTGAAATTTAGAACATCTCCCAGTAATATGGCAGCTATCCTCTTCTTCTTCACAACCTCTCGGACAATCCGAAAAGCTTCTCAATCTCCTCCTCAAAAGAAAGCATTAGATGGAATTGCATTATTACAAAGCCTCCACCAAAAGAGTTTAATTTTCGGTCCTAATTTTAATTTTTTCATCCAAGTCTAGAGAGCAATCTCTCCATTGTGCTTCATTACTGCTTCGAATGACAGTGCAACTATAGATTTACCTGAACATTTTGATTTTAGCTCCATAAGATCTGATCTCCTTCCAGCATCAATATTAATTTGAGTAATAATATTCACCAGCTGCTCCCCAAAGACAACTTGGAGCTGATTAACTTTCCATTGTCCATCCAAAATGAATGAGCTAAGATTGTAATTTGTTGTTTCCAGATTATTTACAAAAGTCAGCCATTTTGATAAGCACTTGTCTAATATCCACGATTCATACATCCAATTGATAGAATTACCATTAGAAACATTCCATCTAACAATGTTTCTAAGATAATTAGACCCCATAGTAATAATCTTCCATGTAGGAGAGCAATCTTTTTCACTTGGACCGTCCAAACATCACCTCCATATTTTGCTCTCAGAATTTGGTTCAGCAATGAGTTTGGCTTCATGCAAAAATCCCATACAAACTTTGCCCAAAGAGGTCCAACCTTGGAAACCACCGAGAACAAACCACGACCTCCTTCATTCTTTGGCTTACAAAGTAGTTCCCAAGAAGCATAATGTAGCCCTGCACTTCCATTATTTTTATTCCTCAAGAATCCTCTACACATTTTATCAAATTCTTTAAGTATGCCCAATGGAACTAAAGAAAGAGAAGATAAAAACATTGGTAAAGAAAGGAAGGCAGATTTAACCAAAACCAACTTTCCTTCTAAAGAAATACAATTTTTCCCCCATGTGTTCAATTTATTAGCAGCTACCTCCACAAGCTTTAGAAAATCTGAAGCCACTAACCTTCTCATGGTCATCTTCACACCAAGATAACTCATCTCCTTTACCCTCTTGAACCTGAGAAGTTCTAAAATTTTTTTCTATATCCTTCGATTGATATGCATCCCAAATAGAATCATAGACTTTGATTGATTAACCTTTTGACTCGCCATTTGTAATAATTGTTTAATGAAACTCTTCAACTCCTTAATCTCCTTCACCTTAGCTTCCGAGAAGATTAAAATATCATCGGCATAGAGTAAATGAGACACTCTAGGAGCCTTAGGAGTAATAGGAATTCCGAAACCACCTCTCCTTATATTTAATGCATCGAAAAAAATTTTAGAACATAAAATAAACAAATAGGGTGATTAAGGACACCCTTGCCTAAATCCACTCTTCCCTTCAATCAAATTAGTTTTCCTCCCATTAATCTAAATGCAATATTTAGGATCAATAAAAGCTCCATAAACTTACTAGGAAAGTTCAAATGAATAAGAACTTGCCTCAATGCTTCCCACCCCATACTATCGTTTGCTTTCTCCATGTCAAGTTTGATTGCCAAAAGACCTTTTTTAGCTTTAGAATACCAAAATTTGTTAAAGACTTCTTAATTGAACAGTACATATTCTGACATGGATCGGCCTTTAATGAAAGTAGCTTGGTCCACCGATATGATCTTATGAATTACCTTCTCCAATCTATTCAATATCATCTTTGCAATGATTTTATAAATACTCATACAGAGGCTAATAGGCCGGAAGTTAGAAGCCATCTGAGGATTTTGGATCTTTGGAATTAGGACAATCAATGTCTCCTTCCATGACTGGTGCATAATCTCTGTTTACAGGAATTGGTTCACAGCTAGCCATACATCATTCTTAATCCATTTCCAAAAATCATTAATGAATGAGAAGGTGATCCCAGTTAAACTGGGGGAAATATTTCTCCCAGCCTTGTCCACGACCACCTGAAGCTCCTCCCTCGTGAAATCAGCATCTAGACTACCTTGATCAATATCATTAATAACTGCAGAAGGCACCGGCCATCCATCCAGTAAGCAGTCCCTATGCTATCATTTCAGTTTGAGAAACTCTGAAAATGTTTTCTGAATTTCAGCACCATCCTCCGTCACTGTCCCTACATTGGTTTTGATATGACTAATCCAGTTATGGTTTCTTTTGGCATTCACAAATGCGTGAAAAAATGAAGAATTATAGTCCCCTTCTTCCATCCATTTTGCTTTTGCTCTTTGCCACCACCGAGTATTGAGCCTGGCAAGGGTAATATTTAGCTCATTGATTTTATATCTTAGAAGCTGCAGTCTTTCAAATTAAATCCAGCCTTCTGCCTCCTCCATTTGGATTTCCAGAATCTCTTCCTTCAGCTTGTCCCGTACTAAGTTCAAAATTTTGAACTTAGCTTTACTCTAGAAAAAGAGAGCTCTTAAAGTTCTTTTGAACTTTAAATTTAGGGATAAAGCCATGTCACTCCCACAATTTTTCTTCCATGTTTTCTCAACTATAGCAGTAGCCCCATGATAAGTAGCCCAAACCTCTTCCTAATGTATATCTTTGTTATAAAACTCCATAAAACAACAACAACAACATCAAGCCTTTATCCCACTACGTGGGGTCGGTTACATGAATCCTTTTCTCCATTATGTCCTATTAAAGTTCAAATCCTTTGTTATAAAACTCCATTGGTTTGAAAATCTCCAGAAGAATAGGACAATGGTCCGAAGCTATTCGAGACAAATGTTTCACCAAGGCAAGATGAATGGAGTTCAAAGCTGTGGAGTTAATAAGACACCTGTCAAATTTCTCTATGATCGGAGCCCCTCCTGATTTATTATTACACCAAGTGAATTTGGGGCCCATCGACCCAACCTCATGTAGATCATTGTTGATCATGAAGTTCTTCAAATCTTTTGAGCCTTGAGACATGATAAATTTTTTCCCACCTCTTTTCTCATCTTGGGAAAGAACACAATTGAAATCTCCTCCCACCACCATAGGCAAATCAACAGAGCAATTTCTGTCTAAACAGTCCCATATCCTGTCCTGAGCATTTAAACTCCCATACACGGTAGCCACCATCCAGCAGCCTTTGTTAAGAACCTCAAATTTCCCCACAATCACTTGAGTTGACACTTCAATCACTGAGAAAGATGCTAAGTCCTTTCTCCATATTACCATCAATCCTCCCGAGAGACCTTCAGAAGGAACCATATAAGATTCCCAGTTGTTACCCAGGAATTTCAAAATTTTAAAATTATCCAAAGAGCTTATCTTTGTTTCCATCAATCCCACAAAAAAAACCTTGTTATCTTTTATCACCTCCTTCATATATAGAGCAGCCTCGTCTTTTTTGGCTCCTCTACTATTCCAGAATACCAAAGAGGTCATTGCTTAAAGATGGGGGAAGGACCCCCATACTTCTTAGCTTTTCCACCATCCATCTTTCTATTATGAGCAATTATGTTGCCCGAACCAAGATATTTAATCTCTTTAGTAAGTTTAACTTTTTTACTAGAGGAAAGATTTCCAACCACAGCCACATTCAAACTTGAAAGCCCCTTACCCGTCTCCTTAATTAGTTCGGGCTCCCCATCACAAATATCCTCCAAGCCTTCTATAATACCCTTATCATTGTCTACAATTTCTCCTTCTTCAGTACACCCATCCTCACAAAACCCCACTACCTCAGTAGATCTTGTTTCACCAAAACAAGATAATATACCAAATTTATTGAGTACATTAATAACAAATTCAACTTTTGTTGCCTCCTCATTATGTTCTTCTAGGAAAACAGGTGGAAAATCCTTAACAGCACCTTCCTTGGTAGCTTCTTCGTGCTCTTCAAGATTGTCTATGACAGTAGCCAAATTAGTTCCCATACTGTCACATTCTAATTCACCTCCTTTCTTTGCATTGGATGGACCAAGCTTAGGAATATAAATATTCTTCATTGGAACATTGATTTTATTAAAAAAAACCCCTCTTTTTTGCCACTTTTTAAGCCTTTTTTTGCCATAATTCACGTGAATCCAAGGACCATTAACAGCTTTCCCACCATCATCATTTATTCTCTTAGAATCTGCCTATATGACCTGTGCTTCAGATGCTCTGGCTACATCTACAGAACCTGAATCAACTCCTATCTTTGTTTTAGAATCAGCACCATCTGCTAAGGTATGTCCAATCTTGCCACACTTGAAGCAAATTTTTGAAACTCCTTACTCAATTTTTTGATAAAATTTCCCCACCAAGCCATCCACCCAAATACCAGATGGTAACTTCATATCTAAGGGAATGCACACACATACCCTTGCAAACTCCCTTCTACTCCATTGGAACATATTCCCATCAAGGAGGCAGGGCTTCCCAACCATCGAAGAAATCCTATAGATGTTCACCCTTTCCTAGCACTGAAGAGGTAAATTAGGCAAACTTATCCACAAAGGAGCTAAAATGCCTTTAAGAGAAGTTAGATTGAAAGAAGCCGACCATTTGTCCAAACCCACAACCTGTCTTCTAACCCACCAAAGACCACCGGTTAGAATATTCTCCAAGGCATTTGAATCTTCAAACGAACAGAGCATCCATCCAAGCCTCAATCCTGTAATGTGGAAGTTCCCAAACCTATTCCACTGCCTTCTTAAATCCGTGCTCACTAAATGAAATGGAATGTTATCACAAAAAATTTTCACTACTATAGCTTTCTCTAGTCTTCTAGCATTCTCAATCTCTTTCTCAGCATGTAATATCACACTCTTTCCATCTTAAAATAAAAAATGAACCCAATTCCAGGTTATCTACTTTAACATCCTATTTTTTTATTCCAGACATGGACCACCACTTTGCTCCATTTTTTCTTAGATTGAGATTCCTTATATAGATTTGAAATTTTCTCCACTGGAGCCCTCCTTGAAATATTAGCTTCCTTCTTTTGCAACAAAACCTCATCCACCTTATCTCCATTCAGGATATTGCCTTACAATTGAGAGAAAACAATTACGTCGCTCCGGATCGGTGAAGATGGCAAAGAAATTGAATTAAAACATTTGTTCGAATAGATCCTTAACCCGGCTAAGGAAGAAGCTTCCAAATTAAGATTTTTTATCACCTTCTTTTCTCCTTCATGAATTTTAGAAGCTTTCAAACTTGCCAATCTATCCTCCTTGATAACCTCCTTCCCCTTTCCAAGAACAAAAATGGGAGTCTCCTTTTTTAACAATAAGCCACCCTCATTGATGATCAAATGTTTCTCTTTAAGACATTTGATATTCCTGTTGAACACATCCAGAGCTTTTGAACCTCCATTGAAAACGTCTAAAGCTTGCTGCACCAGAACCGAAAGCCCCTTTATGTAATTTGCCCAAGCATCCAAAGATAAAAACATGTTTTCATTCCATCCACGCCACCCAATGTCGCCGGAGAGCCGGCTAATCGCCGGCCAAACCAGCCACAAAAAAAGAGTATCGCCGAATTCAAAACATACTAACGGACAAGAATTTTGAAATCCCAGACTCTCTCTCACTAACTTTCTCTCTCTAACTAAAAAATCTACTTAATCTGCATATGTTAAAATGACTTCAATCCTATTCAATAACAAAATAAATGGAAAAAGTTGTATGGATAACTTTTTATCTGTGTTCTACACTTGTAGTAAATTATGACTATAAATTGATGTTAGAGTTATAAACCTGTCAATCCTACCCATCATTCCATGAAGATCATCTTCATGATGAAGGCAATCAATTAATCCTTTGTAGTTGTAATAAATGCTTACTCCAACAAATATATGTTCTATAATATCTATATAATCAAGAAAACCATCAATATTTTTGCAAACCTATGATAGGATGAACAAGGCATACATAAAAAATAAGAATTAAGAACAAAAATAAATGTAGCAAAAATAATGTAAAAGATCTTTCTTCAAATGAGGTGAAAGCTCATTTAGCACTCAAGAAGAGAATTCATAAAGAAAATCACAAATAGTTGGACTAATATAAATGATGAGAATGATAGTCATAGAATAAAAAAGGATTAGCATTAGATAACAGTCTGATAAAATAAATTATCACAAAAAGATTATGCCAGGACAAATAGACATCAATAATATAGAGATGGAAACTTCAAATTATCCACTAAAGGAAGAGAGGGTAGTACTATCATTGAATTTAACATACTGCTAAATGGAGTACTAACAGAAATTATAATTGGGTAGAGCCAAAAGAACTATCAGATAAATAAATTGTTAAAAAAAACACTGGATACTACATTCCTCAAGATAATGAGAGGATAAAATAAAAATTCCATATAAACATTATAGAGAGATAACTAAAAGATATACCTAAGATGTGTTAAATATGTTTGCCTTAAACATAAATTTTTCTTTCCTTAATGAAAAAAGAAAAAATAAATAAAGATGGCAACCTTGAACTCAAATATTTGAAGGGGATCATAGAGGAAAATCTTCATATGTAACTATATAATTACTAAGGCAACAATTATAGAGTAAGTGAAACCATTTATGCTTTTTTTATTTTTTTACAACATAATGTATCCTTGGTATGCATCTGCCCAAAAAAGGAGAAATTACACTTAGGTCTCTTAAAACATAAGAGGTGGTTTACGGTGGTATAAATTTATATAACCCTTCATTTGGGTCACCATAGTGTGTTTTATGGAAGTCAATCCTCTACAAAAATAATTAGATGCATAAACTATTAGAAACACCATTCTCTTCTATCCTATCTTGCATCTCTGATCACTTCTCATGAAAGCTATTTCAAGAGTTCACACCAATAAAATTAAAGACCTACAAGGGCCCTTATCATAAAGATAAATATTTAACATATGGTATTTGTGAAACAAATTTTGAAAACTTGACCCACTACAAATTAATAAAGAATAGAGTACAATGTAAAATGTCATAAGATTGGCATAAGTGAAATGTAGTGAAAAGTATAAATAGGAGTATTTCAAATGACATAATATTTGCACAGATGACCAATACACCATATTAAGGAGAGGGAGAAAAAGTTGTGCCTCCATCTTACCTACATAAAGATCACAATTTTCTATCCATTAGACTTTAATTGAAAACCCCATAATGAAAATTAATGCATTTGATCTTTAATATATCCTAGAAATTAGTAAGGATCCAAAATTCTTGAGAGTCTATGGTAGCATAGTTTGGCTTCAAGTTATGGAAAATCATGAAAGGCATGGCATAGAATTTAGTCAAGCAAAAAAAAAGGTCTTATCATCTTGCAAGATTTTTGAAAATAATAAGCATTGGGTGTAGCCTAAGTAAGAGGCTTTACGGAAGGGGTTCATGTGTGTCAAGATAAAGCCATCTAAACCTTGCATTGCCAAAATATTACTTAAGTTATTATTGCATTACATAGATACTTTTCATGACTTTAAATTGTGGAAAAAAAATATTAAACACTTATTTGTCTCTGTGTCCTAGTATCCCTAATGAAAGGAAGTTAACCAACATGCATCAAATATGGACTGTATTTGTGCACATACATGAATATAAAGATCATGGTTGCCTATAATAGAATATACAAAATAGAACACTGACCTTGATAAACATATATTATTGGTATAAGCGGTCAAGCATTACACTATTTCTTTAATGTAAAAAATCTGAAGCTATGAATTTCTAGTTCAGTTGTCTAGCCCATTTAATTTACTATATCAGCTCTAGAAGAAAAATATAAAGAATGATTTTCCAAAATAAGTAATAGTTGAACCACACAGAATTTTGATAAGTGTTATTTCACATATACTTAACCAAATTAAGTCTAGTGAATACAAAAGAATACATATCACATCATTTTCTTAGCAAACATAAACATCATGTATTGAGGCCAATTCAAAGATGCTCATTATCACCAGCCCAATAATGTTTTATAACCAATAGCATGAAAATTAGCGTTCTCAATAACATAAATTAAAAGTACTATAAAAGCGCTCACTTGCTAAGCAAACCATAAGAACCATTTTGATATTATCTTACAAAAACAATCTTGTTTCCTAGGTAAAAAAAAAAATAGCATAAATATTATTCCATAAAATATCCTACAATAAAATGAAAAAAAACATCAAAGAACATTAGCACAAAGCCTAATCTTGATGCACTAGAAAGAAAATAACATAAAACATAACCATCACGAACAACCTTAATTAAATTTTTGCCAACATTTTCTAATAAAGGTTTTAGTTTCATATCCTAATACTATATAAGAAAAAACAAAAGATGAAAGCTAATGAAGAAAAACTTACTATATAACCAAATTTTATTAACAAATTAAAAAGATTATGATAGTAAATGTAAGACTGTTCAAATTTGAGTAGTGTCTCTAGAATTTTATAATTCTTGTTATATATTAATCTTCTTCATGAACAACCTAAATTAAATTAATTACACAAACATAAGTATTCTGATTATTTACCAAAAAATTTAATCTACATAATATAATATTTAAAAATAAAAAAAAAACTTACTAAAGCTTGAGGCCATGCAACATAAGTTCCTATTGCCTGTCCAATTATTGTTAAAGTACTATACGGTCTAATCAAGTGTTCTTCCCAAATCAAAGTAATGTTTACATGAAGTGAACACCAAATTTGTCCTAATGGATAGTTATCAACCCTATGTGTAGGATCCATACTTTGAATATATCCAATTGCCAAAATTTTAGTATAATCAACAATACTTTGAGTGCAACTTTAGTTCCAACCTATATATATGAAGTTTCTAAGATCTAACAAAAATATGTAACAACATTCGAAAGATTAAAATATGGCTCTATAAGTTCATAAGTAAATAGTTTGCTTACTTGAATATGAGCACTATTATTGAAAGATTGTACATCACCATTTTGAGAATATTATAAGCTCTTAATGGGGTGCTATTTGTATCTTGTTGTGTACTTTGCATGTCCAACTTCATTTTAGAAATTACCTCACCATATTCTTGTACTTATTTTTCCATTTTTTTTTCGAAAGCTTCCTTGTAACATTCAATTAATCGATAAGTGCTACTTCGATTTGGGATTTCTCCCCATGCAACATAAGGAGTTACACCAAATCCATACATGCAAACTCTTCCAACCATGTCATTTCAAAGAACTTTTGTAAAAATATCATCTCTTCCAACATCATCTATTTGACTTCTTATTTCCTTCAATTTTTCCAAAATATAATGAATATTAACTCTTTCATGTAAATTTTTATATATTTTATAATTAATTTATGAAATAGTTTATTATAAATACTTACCAAAGCTTTACAAGCCTCAATACTATTAGCAATTCCTTATTTTGTGTAACACCTTTCAAACATTTCAAGTCTCATTGGTAAGTTACCTATGCTTTTTTCCTAAAAAATTAATAAATAATAAAAAAATTACTTAAAATAGAAGAATAATTGACTTAAAAATTTAAGTATAACACACACACAGATAGAAATATGTATACATATAAAATTTACCTAATCTTCACGCACTTAACTGAAAAACCTTTTTCCAATTATGTGCATCAAACTCTTTTTTGACCTACTCTTTTTATTTCATTCACTTATACACTAAACACAAATACAAATTAATAAAAAAATATAAAATAAATAACACTTCAAAATTTGTAAGTTATAATAATATACCTTTGATTCTTCTAAATTCTAATAGGATAGAAGATTTTTCCATTGATCTTTGAGTGTCATTTTTAACACATTACATAATTGTAATTTATAGTCATATTTTTATCATAATATCGAGATTTAACATCTACTTTCCAATTCCTCCATTTCTTCCCAATTGATTATAGAATCCATACATCACTACCACAAGTAATCTCAAATTTCTTCTGAAAACAAAAATATATATATTTATTATTATATCCAAAGAATTTTGCTATTTTATGTATGGAACTAAAATAAAAAAAAATAATTTGACATATTATGAAGATAAATACATGAACAACTTCTAACATATATTTTCTAAAGACTTTGGCATTTTATCCCAATTTCTGATATTAATAGGTGCATATTTCCCATTCCAATCAATAGTTCCTAAAAAATCAACAAATAATGATTTATTTTGATCAATAGGTTGACCATATTTGTTAAAATTAACAAAAAGTTATTCTCTACCATGTTGGGTAGCATGATATCCCAAAATACTATACATATAGGTTGGACCACTTTTTCATTTTTGCTCCTCATTGCTTCTACCTACTATGAAAAAATATCTTGAAATTAAAGTATTGTAAGTAAGATAAATGTAAATGTAAAATAAGCAAATAAATTTTTGATAATATCTTAAATAAGAGGCAAACCTACAATATAATTTTCAATGTTATTTGTTGGAACATCTATTTCAACTTCAGTTTGTTCTCTACATCCTTTATTTATAATAAGTATTATGGTGTGTTGTGCCATTTCTTAAAAATCATTATAAAACATAAACGTGAGTAGAGTTTAATAGCAGAGAAACAATGCAATTTTTCACCCATGTTGCTCACATAATCTATAGAGAAAAATAAAGTATACAATATATTAAAAAAAAATGTAAGGTTCAGTACATAAAAACTAAATGCAACCTTTAGCTAAACTCACATAAGAAACACAGAAAAACAAAAAATGTTACATAGTATTTAGATTGATATAAGGATCTAAGGATTTAAGTATAAAAAAATGGTTTAACATTTCAAAATAAATATTACACAAATCAATTACTCTAGTAGAATGCCATCAACTTCATCACTAGTCCACTGAACTTCATCATCAATAAAATACTGTTGAGTAGAAGTCTCACTTTGCAAGTAGTCGTCAACATCCGTGTCTATGTGAATGTTATTAATATCATTTATTGGTGATGTTTTAATAACAATATACCATATAGGATCAGTAGGATCTTCCACATAAAAAACTTGTTGAACTTTAGAAGCAAGCACAAAAGGTTGTCTATGTCGTTTAATTTTTATGAAATTTGTCAAGATGATGCCATCTTCATCCTCCTTTAGTCTCTTTTATTTATAAGCCCAATCACATTCAAATAAAATCACACTTTGCTCTATTGTGTAGTCCAATTCAATTATATTTTTTAAGATCCCATAGTATATCATGTTACTTGAAATAGGATTCTTCACTTTGATACTAGCAAAGCTTGAAGTTAGAGCTTTAACCATC